>NW_024349800.1:35916341-35940047 GCF_902729225.1 Pteropus medius
CAGGGTGTGGTACTAGGTGATGTATTGTGCGAATGGCCAACTTCTGCTTCTGTAATCTGCTTGCTTGTTCTAGGCTTTATAACTTCCTCACTCTCAAACCCCTGGGCTGATCTCCTCTAACCCTGCGTGGTAGAGAGTCAGTCACCGGCCAGCTAATAAAGGCTCATAATTAATCTCAATTGGCTCCGTGGGTCTCAGAATCATTCACGCCACAACAGTAAGATTGTAAAATGGTGCAGTGTCTGTAAAAAATGGTATGGCATTTTCTAAAAAAGTTAAACACAATTGCCATACAATCCAGCAATTCCACTTTTAGGTATATACCCCAAACAATTGAAAGGGCCTCAAACAGATATTTGTATACCCGTGTTCCTATTAGCAGTAGTCACGATAGACAAAAGGTGAAAGCAACCCAAATATTTATAGATAGATGAACGAAATGTGATATATACATTCAAAGGAATGTTATTCAGCCTAATGAAGGAAATCCTGACAGGTACTATAACATGGATGAATCTTGAAAAGATTATGCAAAATGAAATCAGCCAGTCACAAAAGACAAATATCGAATGTTTCACTTATATGAAGTTCCTAGAATAGTCAGATTCATAGAGACGCACAGTAGAATGGTGGTTGCCAGGGCTGGAGGGAGGGGGAAATGGGGAATTGGTGTTTAATGGGCATAGAGTTTCAGTTTGGGAAGATGAAAAAGTTCTGGAAATGGATGGTGGCGATGGTTGCACAATAATGTGAATGTGCTTACTGCCACTGAACATTACTTAGCGGTTAAAATGGTACGAATTTATGTAATGTATATTTTACCACAATAAAACAAGGAGAAAAGATAGATGGATTTTGCTTTTAAAATGGGATTTCCAGCTTCTCTAAACTATCAGAGCTTACGACCCTAAGTCCCCATTCCCTGAGGAGGCAGAGGCCGGGATCCTTTAGACAAGGATAGAATCTTCTTAGGGAAACAGGATCGAAAGCCTTTTAGCTATGCAACTTTGAAGCAGTTTGCTCTTGGGGAGAACCTTGCTGCTTTCAAGTAACCTTCCTGGAGAAGTTTGAAAGGAGAAATTAAGGTGTGAATTCTTAATGTAAATTATTTCAGGAGAAATGTCTCTTGCCCTGCCTTGTTCTCCCGATTATATATGATCTGCCTGGCCCCTGTAGGAGTTCTGTGGAATAAAACTATATGTGTCATACGGTAGCTCTATTCTTACTTCTTTGAGGATCGTCTGCACTGTTTTCCATAGTGGCTGCACCAAATAAATTTAATTAAAAAAAATTTATGCCGCCCCTTGGTCGTCAGCACTGAAGCAGAGATAAAGCTTTCTGGGCACTTCTGATTTTTCTCTCTGGGTGTCTCCTTTTACTTCCAGAACTCTGTGGCTCTTGCTTCTCTCTCCTTAGCTTGCTGCAGAGGTGGCAAAGTGCGTAGTGCCTGCTTTTCCACATCCTCAACCTGAGCTGAGCCGCTCAGCTCTGTGAGTGGAGGTGCAGCAGGCACTGCCAGGGCCTGACCCTGAGTCATCAAATCAGCCGCTGACTGGCTCTTGTAGCTCATCTTCCATCCCAAAGCCTCCATTCTTGTATTCTTATCCCTGCACAGTCTCCAACTAGCATTTGGCTTATAGCCAGACTCCCCTGCCTCCGCCACCACCAGGCTAATCTTCCTAAACCCGGGTTTGGCCAAGTTCCAACCTTTCTCAGAAGCCTTTGGTGGGTCTCCTTTGCCTAATGCCCCAACCTCAGTCTGACATTTCAAACCTTCCCCAGCTGAACTTCGATCATCTTTCTGGACACTGCTCACTCCCACTGCCACTGCAGGCTTGTCTGCTGCTGCCAAACCAATCTCTTCTCTGCACCCAGACCTCCTACACACCCCCAGGCACCGTGCCTTTGCCCACAGCATTCTCCCCATCTAGACCATCTCACCCTCTTATCAAAATGGTCGGTCCCTCAATGCTTGTCTTTACTCTTCCCTCCTGGATTGACCCCTTGCCCGCAAGACCACTCATCAGCTGAAGCCTGCAGCCACTCAGCCTGTGTCCTTTCCTGGCTCTTATCCCATCCCTTTTTAGGTGCCAAATACCTTTCCACGTTTCTGAACCATGGTTCTCTCTGGAAACCCAAAGATAATGCATAGCGTCAGAGGTCCATAAAGACTGAGTCGATTCTTGTCTTTTTGGATAAATTCCCATTAATAAATACTACCAACTTGCTCCCTTTTCCAGATGACTTGCCTCCAAATTAAGTTATCTATTGTCACCCACTACCTGTCTGTAGGGCAATACATATAAACGAGCCCACAAGGAACTTGGAAGGGGACTTAGGGACCGAAACCCTTCATTCACTTAGCTTTCTTGAAACTTCTGGTTCCTAACATCCCACACTATCATGTAATTACCTGCTTACGGGTTCTCTTCCCCCATACATGGTGGGCTAAGGAGGCAGGGCTGATGTCTGCTTTGTTCTCTATTCTATCTCTAATGCCTATGCAGTGCCTGGCACGTAGTATGATACTGTTCATCAAACATTTGTTGAAAGACAAACCAAGATATGCCCCCTTACCACATAGTTAGCATTTGAAATCCCCCAAAGGAGTGGGTATTCCTCTAAATTTCCTTTCCCACTTCTTAGGCCTTGCAAGTTGCCCCATGATCCAGGCTCTGAAGAGCCTCTTCCTATCTTCACTCTGCAGCCTCTAAGTGTCTGGAAGGCCAAGTTGGGCTGCTTTTCTTTTGTCCAGGGGTAGAGAGCCCATACTCAGACATGTCTGCCCTCAGACTTGCTTGCAAATCCTAGCTGGAATGCATAACAGTTGCTTCAGGGGCTGGGCAGGGCTCCAGCCTGACAGACACATTTTGCCCACCAAACCCTCCTGACTGCCTCCCTTCTTCCCTTATGGCACTGTGGATTCTGCACCGCCCCAGAGTGCAGGCAGGCTCTTCTAGGCAAGGGTAAGGGCCAGTGAAGAGAGAGTTCCAACCTCACACTTCCTCTAAAAACCCCTCATATGCCCAGGAACACGAAATCATCAGCGTTGAAATGTCTGCATCATGTCATAAGGAAGGGCTTCTGGGGTGCTGGCAATGTTCTATTGCTTGACCTGGTAGTGACTACAGGGTATTTATATATCACAATAATTCATTAGGCCATGCATTTACATTTTATGCACTTTTCTGTATGCATGTTATATTTCACAATAAAATGACAAAAAAGGAAGTCTTCCTCCCAGCCCTTAATCCAACCAATTCACGTTTAACTCGTGCTTTTCTGCACCCAGCCCCTGCTAGAGGAGATTGTTGTCCTCTAGGAATTTCCTGGAAGAAGCAAAATAATTTAAAAAACAAGACGCTGAATCCAGCTCTGAATTCTATCTAGAAAATAGGCCAAGCTCTCATTATTTTGAGGCGGAGTCCAGAGGTCATGGAGGTGGTAGAGCTCACACAGGGCCTGAAAATACAGGTGAGATTTAGGTAAATGGAGAGAAGCAGAGGAAGGCGTTTTAGCTGAGAGAATGGTGTGAGCAGAAGCTGTTAGGTTGGATGGAGCCTGATGTTTTTGATGGGCAAAGAAGAGACCCTGGTACTGAATAGTTTATGGGAGTGAGACCATCCTGAAGAGCCCTAGGTGCTGCTCCAGCCCCAAACATGGGCAAGGTGGATGCCATTTATAGCGCAAGCCTGCCTGATCTGAATGGAGGGCCTGGGCCATCACGCAACAGCAGACATGTGCATTTCACATTTCTCGGTTTGTTTTGTGTTTTGCTTGAGGCCCATGTGACCTCATAATTCCCATCTCAGATAGACTAGAAGTTGCATCTGCCAGATGCATTACACGTGCACTTGAATTCCTGCAGAGACACTTGCTCAATCCCTGGCTTTTAACCCTGCCCCACCCTGCAGCTGCTCTCTGGTCCCGGCCCTGGTAAACTGTGCAGCAGTGGGTGTGTGGGAGGAGGCAGGAGAACTCAGGTCTGCAGATTCAGATGTATAACACGTGACAGGCTGTGAGGTGATCCGCCCAAGCCCATGAGTCCTGGAATCCAGGGACTTCGCCCATTGTCATTAAGGATGTGGTCGGCTACCCAAAGATGCCATGAAGTGTTGGGAGATTCTCAAGCTCCAGGCAAAGCTACTAAGTTTAATGCAAGTAAGCAAGACTAGACTGTAAGATAAGAATCCAGTTTCATTCTTCTGCTTGTAGATATTCGGTTTCTCCAACACCATTTGTTGAAGGCACTATCCTTTCTCCATGGTGTAGTCTTGGTTGCAGAAAGCAAATTGGTCATAGGTGCTTTGTACACACACAGAAAGACTGTTAGGAGGAATGAAGCGTCAAGTGGAAAAGAGATAATAATAGTAGTAGTAGTCATGATAATAATAACTACCAAGCATGACGAGTATCTACAAGCCTAGCGTTATGCCAAACAATTGTTTCTTCATTTCATCCTAACAATAATCTTATGATGGGGATGTTATTATCTCCAGTATATGGTTGAGGAAACTGAGGCTTCAAGGGGTGAGCTGTTTTACCAAAGTCATACAAATGGTGAGCACAGCCCTAGGATCTGAATTCTGGCTCTGGAGCCCATCCTGTGGAAGCTGGCGATGTCCATGTCAGCCCTAACTAGGCCTAGACAGGGTGTCCTCCCTCGATGACCAGAGCAGGCTAGCCCCGGCGGTGGGTGTGGCCCTCTTAAAGACCATCTGGCAAATTTCGCTTGCTCTGGTTTCTCATTAAACCGCCTTTGGATTTGCCTTCCCATGCGACTCACATACAGGGAAAGAAAGCCAGGATCTGCCAACACGACAGCTGTGTTTTTCATTAGTAAATTAATAAACTGGCTGTCCAGGTTCACACATGTATTCATTTCTGATGGCTTGGTTAAGGTGAGCCCACCCCAGACCTGAAGCCCACCATGTGTCAACTTAATTGAGATTCCAAACATGCAAGGGTAGCCCCCGGCATGGCCTGTGTGCCAAGGAAATCCCTCTTGGCCTTCTCTTGCAGACTTGGCCAGCCTTCCCCAGTGTCAACGTGGCTCTTTGGATTCAAGCTGCCTGAGCAGACTGCAAGGGTCGTCTGCAGAAGAAAGAAGGAAGCAACAGTGCCAGGTTCCAGCGTGCGTTCCAAGTTCCACATTCTGCCTGCAGACTCCCGGCGCCAGAGCAAAGGCCGGCCCTTGGCAGGGGACTGCTAAGGGTTTATCTGGTACGTTTCTTTCTCCTACACACATAACCTGGGGATTCCTGGACCTCCCTCTCTCTCTGCTTTCATTGACAGTGGCTCCCAAAGCTGGCGACCAGCACTATTACCCAGGGAGCCTGTTTTTTTTTTTTTTTCCAACTGTTTAACGGTTATGTTTATTTAGGAACAGAGAATATTTTTGCTCTATTTACAGAAGTACAGTTTTTTTTTTTAAATTACATCCTAAAATAATGGGGGAATGGGTGGTCTAAATCATTTTCTTTTTAACTTCCAATGATTGTAAGGTTGAATCCACAGCCTTGGTCTTTGTCACAAACACTGGGTTGTTTTTCTACCAAGCTTGGTGAGTGGTACATCTTTCTGGGATAGTATTCTATTGTTTTTTAAAGTATATTGAAAAACACATAATGTGAAACCCACTGTCTGAACACATTTTTAAGTTACAGTACAGTATTGTCAGTATTGTAAACTATATGCACATTGTTATACAATAGATCTCTAGAATTTTTTCATCTTGCATGACTGAAACTCTGTACTGAACACCAACTTCCTAACTCCCTCTCCCCTTTGCCCCTAGCAACCACCATTCTATAATCTGCTTTTATGAATTCGTCTACTGTAGATACTTCATTTAAGTAGAATTATGCAGTATTTGTCCTGTGACTGGCTTATTTCACTTAGCATAATGTCCTCAGGGTTCATCCATGATGTAGCATATGACAGGATTTCCTTGTCATATTTTAAGGCCAAAATAATATTCCATTGTATGTATGTACAACATTTTCTTTATCCATTCCTGTCAATGAGCACTTAGGTTGCAAATAATGCTTCAGAGAACATGGGAGGGCAAATACCTCTTTGAGATCCTACTTTCTATTCTTTTGGATAAATACCAAGACATGGGATTGCTGGATCATATACTTCTATTTTTAACTTTTTAAGGAAACTTCGTACTGTTTTCCATAGCTGCTACATCATTTTCTAATTTCACCAATAGTGCACAAGGGTCTCAATTTCTCCACATCCTCACCAACACTTATTTTCTGCCATTCTTTTTTTTTTTTTTTTTTGATAGTGGCCATCCTACCAAATGTAAGGTGCTATCTATCTCATTGTGGTTTTGAGTCACAGTTCCTGATGATTAGTGATGTTGAGCATTTCCTCATATACTTTTGGGGTTGTTTGTACGTCTTCTTTGGAGAAGTGTCTATTCAAGTCCTTTGCCTATTTTTAAATTTTTTTTCTTTTCTCATTCTTTTTCTTTCCCTATTGAGTTGTAGGAGTTCCTTATGGATTTTGGATATTTATCCCTCATCAGATGTGTCGTTTGCAAATATCTGCTCCCGTTCCATAGGTTGCCTTATTGCTATATTTGCTGTTTTCTTTGCTGCATAGATTTTGAGTTTGATATAGTTCCATTTATCTATTTTGCTTTTGTTGTTTGTGCTTTTGGCGTCATGCCAAGAAGTCATTGCCAAGACTAATATTATGAAATCTTTCTCTATGTTTTCTTCTAGGAGTTTTATTGTTTTAGGGGTAATGTTTAAGCTTTTGATCTATTTGAGTTGATTTTTGTGTGTGGTGTAAGATAAGAATCCAATTTCATTCTTCTGCATGTAGATATTCGGTTTCTCCAACACCATTTGTTGAAGGCACTATCCTTTCTCCATTGTGTAGTCTTGGTACCCTCATTGAAAATCATTTTACTGTATATGAGTGGGTTTATTTCTGGGCTCTCTGTTCTTTTCCATTGGTCTATACGTCTGTCTTTATTCTAGTACTGTACTCTTTTGATAACTGTACGTTTGGAATATGTTTTGAAGTCAGGAGTGTGAGGTGAGGCCTCCAGCTTTGTTCTCTTTCAGGATGGGATATCTTTCCATTTATTTGTGCCTTTTTAAATTGTTTTCAGCAATGTTTTGTAGTTTTTAGTGTATAAGCGTTTAGCTTCCTTGGTTAAGTTTATTGCTTGTATTTTAGATTTTTTAAAATAATATTGTAAATGAGATTGTTCTCTTAATTTCCTTTTTAGATTATTCATTGTAAGTGTATAGAAATGCAACTGATTTTTGTATCTTGATTTTATATTTTGCAAATGAATTTATTAGTTCTAATATTTTTTTTTCTTTGTGGATCATTAGGATTTTTTAGATATGAGATCCTGTCAGCTGGGAATAGAGATAATTTTTCTTCTTTTTTTTCCAATTTGAATGCCTTTTGTTTATCTTGCCTAATTTCTATAGCTTGGACTTTAAACATTATATTAAATAAACATGGGAAGAGCAGGCATCCTTGCCTTGTTTCTGATCTTAGAAGAAAAGCTTTCATTTTTTCACTGTTGAGTGTGATGTTAGCTATGGGCTTTTCACATATGGCCTTTATTATACTGAGGTAATTTCCTTTTATTTCTAGTTTGTTGAGTGTTTTTATCATGAAAGGATGTTGAATTTTCTCAAATGATTTTCTGCATCTATTGAGATGATCTTGTGATTTTATCCTTCATTCTGTTAATGTAGTGTATCACATTAATTAATATTTATATGCTGAACCATCCCTGCATCCCAGGGATAAATCTCACTTGTTCCTGGTGTATGAGCCTTTTAATGCACTGTTGAATTTAGTATTTTGTTGAGGATTTTCGCATATGTTTATGAGGGATGTTGTCTTGTAGTTTTCTTCTATTGTAGTATCTTTGTCTGGCTTTCGTATCAAGGTAATGTGGGCCTCATAAAATAAATTTGGAAATGTTTCTTCCTTTTCTATTTTTTTTTTGGAAGAGTTTGAGAGAGATTGGCATTCATTCTTGAAATTTTTGATAGAATTCCCCAATGAAGTCATGGGGTTCTGGGCTTTTGTTTGTTGGGAAATTTTTAATTACTGATTCAATCTCCCTGCTAGTTATAGATATGCTCAGATTTTCTATTTGTTCATGATTCAATCTTGGTAGATTTTATGTTTCTAGGAATTTATCCATTTCTTCTAGGTCTTACAATTTGTTGGCATATATTTGTTCATAGTAATCTCTTAAAATTCACTTTATTTCTGTGGCATCTGTAGTAATGTTTTCTGAGTATTGAGCCATCACTGGCTAGAAAACTTCTGGACTAGGTCTGCCCTAATTGTCTCATTATTATTTGATGACAAAAAGGTGGTGAGTGTAGTAAAGCTAGAATTCTAGGAATCCAGGTTCAAGTCTTTATTCTTTTAAGGTATGACCTCAGACAGGTTGCTTTCCTTCTCTGGGACTCAGTTTCCTCATCTGTGAAATGAGTTGTGGATAGTGGTCCCCATAGTCCTTCTGTTTGGACTTTGACTCTCTCCTTCCTCCCCTTATGCACTCCACAGCTAAGGAAGTGAAATTCTGGAAACACTCCTGAAACTCTGCCCTAAAGCAGAAGAACCATGGCCCTGAGTGATGTTGATGTACAGAAGCAGATTAAGCATATGATGGCTTTCATTGAACAAGAAGCCAATGAGAAGGCAGAAGAAATAGATGCCAAGGCTGAAGAAGAATTCAACATTGAGAAAGGACGCCTTGTGCAAACCCAGCGACTAAAGATTATGGAGTATTTTGAGAAAAAGGAGAAGCAGATAGAGCAGCAGAAGAAAATCCAGATGTCCACCATGAGGAATCAGGCAAGGCTGAAAGTCTTGAGAGCCCGAAATGACCTTGTCTCAGAGTTGCTGAATGATGCAAAGCTGAGACTCAGTAGGATTGTGATAGACCCACAAGTCTACCAGGGACTGTTGTATAAACTAGTGCTCCAGGGTATGCTCCGGCTGCTGGAGCCTGCGGTAATTATTCGCTGTAGGCCACAGGACCATCTCCTGGTGGAGCGGGTAGTGCAAAAAGCCATCCCTGAATACAAGGCAATCTCCCAAAAATGTGTTGAAGTCCGAGTTGATCAAGAGGTTCACCTCGCTATGAATGCAGCTGGGGGCGTGGAGATCTACAGTGGCAATCAGAGAATAAAGGTTTCCAATACTCTAGAAAGTCGACTGGATCTCTTAGCCCAGCAAAAGATGCCAGAAATACGAAAGGCCTTATTTGGAGCCAATCCCAACAGGAAGTTCTTTGAATGAGCCTCTGAGAAGTGAAGATCGTGTTGAACTGCTAAGCCATAAAAGCATAAGTTATTAAGACAAAAGAAACTAGTCACATTTCATCCTCTTTGTTGCTCTGATATTATTCTTTCGTGAAATACCCTTTAAATAGATAAAGGCATTATACGTTGGAATAAAGCCTGACTTAATGCTTAGAAATCTTATTCCAGTTCATCCATGCATACTGTAGCTTCTGGTCAGTTCTGAAGTTTGAGTTGAAGGGTCTAAAGACATCTGCTCTTTAGCTCATTCTCCAGGTGAGATGTGATGGTATTCTTGGCTTATGGGTCTGAGTGCTCCAAGTTTCTTTAATATGTATGTGAAGTGTACTTTCCTTCTTTTGCTTCAACTTTTTTTGTCGAAACATATTATTTAATGAGGTTTAGAGATCATCTTCATGTGTACAGGGCCAGCTTCAGGGGCACATGTAACCAGTGCAGTCATACAGGGCTCCATACTCAGAAGAGGGGTTTAATGCTCTGTAGCCAAGGCCTTGAAATTCTTAATTTTATCTTTGAGTGTGTGTTTTGTAAGTGAACCCCCATGACACTTTGGAGCAAGTGCCAGGCGCTTAGAGCCTTGGCTCACACATGGTGCCAACTCTTGAAGCCTATCTACCTCCCTGGGTTGGGTTCTTGGCTACCCACTTCCCAGCTTCCTGGTGTCCCCAAGACCAGCTTTTCCCTCCCTCACTGAGTGAACATTGCTACCCTCTGTCCCTGGTGAGGGCCTGGTGTGCATGCAGGGAGGGTCAGAGTGAGGTATGCATATTCTGCAGTCTTATGACTGGGCATAACAGTGGCCATCTTCGTGCCTGGCTGGCAGCTACATGACATGACATATTCAGCAGGTGACCCAATGAGGGTGAGTCTCTTGCTCGCCAGATACTGAGCACATCTGGTGTGGAGGTTTAAAGACCCTGGGGTTCACCTATCTGCTGTGGATTGGGTCAGCTAGCCAACTGGAATGGGAGGTGCCTGGCTGGACGTCCCAGACCCTAGCCAAGGCATAGCACATATATCTGGGAGTTTGTGGAAAGGAAGATACAGCAGTTGTCAAGCTTCCTGGGCCTTAGTCTCAGGGTGGGAATTTAATGAGCTTATGAGGTTCTGCACTTGCCCTGTAAAGCATCCCTGTGCCTGACAGAGTTCTGTGTGGGAAAGCTCTGTGCCTGGGGTAATTTGGGCTCGTCTCTTCTGGCCAGCTTGTTGAATCTCCCAGAAGGAGCTAAGAAATACAGACGGTGTAATTTCAGTGATTCTCCGTATAGGCACAATATAGAGATAAATGATAAAATTCATACTAATGATTTAAAATTTTTAATATTTATTTACTTAGACATTAAATAGCAAATAAACATCTTGACGAGTCAAAAGAGAGACTACAGAAAAGGGAAAAAACTTTATATGTTAGTACTTTTAACTGTACTTTTTGAACAAAGGATACCACGTTTCCATTTTGCACTGGGCCCTGTAAATTATGCAGCCTGTTCTGCATGGGTATGGTGATTTAAAGTCTAATCTATGCCCAAGAGTGATTTATGTGTTAAAATAAAAGTTTTTTGAAGAGAAAGAATCCAAGCAACTCTGCCAAGGGCAAAGGTTGCCTTGTATGGTCAGGACTATGTAAGGAACAGAAATCCTGTGAAGCTCAAGTAGTAAACAAGAGTGTCTCCCAGAACCGAGGGATAGGACTTTCATGGACCCAGGAGATGGCTGGACTTGGGAATCAGAAAGCCATCTGAAATCCTCTGTTTGGCCACTTCATTGTTTTTTCTTTAAGGAGTGACTTTCTCTACTGTGCAGGTTAAACGGTAGAGTATGCATGCCACAGAAAGTGTACATTCCCAAGTTTACATGTTGTAGTTCCAGAAACAAATTTGCTTCTTTTGGAGTCAATTCCACTTTTCTGAGAGGGAGTCCATTTGGCCCAGCTTAGGTCAAATGTCCACTTATGTTTCAACAGGTGTCTGGGGGCAGTTCTCAGAGAAAAGGAGGTCTTCGTCAGCTGGACAGACTCTCCAAAGAGCATCTTCAATGTGGGCCATTTCGAGTTGCAGTTTCTGTCATTCAGTGAACATTTTCTGAATGCCAACAATGAGCTGTGCCCTGCGCTAGGTGCTAGGCTGCCAGGAGTACGATCGGGTCCTGTTTTTTCATTAGTCAGAGACACATGAACAGATGATGATTGTGGTAATGATACCACGTGGAGTGCCAGCCTAGTGCTATATACAAGGTACTGTGGGAATATAGTAACAGGGAAAGGGGTCACAGAAAGCTTCCGGGGGGCTGGTAATTGATCTGGGGAAAGTACTCCAGCCGAAGGGGAGAAAGCATGCAAAGACCCTGATGTGTGAAAAGCAAGTTGCATTAGAGGAATTGTGTGTAGTTCAGTGTGATGGGTATGCGGGGTGAGTGGAAAGTGACCATGGATGAGTCTGGAAAGATGGACAGGGCCTGATTACATGGCGCTGCATGACGTGCTAAGAAGTTAGGCTAATTCTGGTGAGTGGGTGATGAAAGGTCATTGAAGGACTTTAAATAAGAGTGACACCATGAGAGCTGGACTTTTAAAAGATTATTTTAGTGTCACTGTATGTGGAAGGCACATTGGAGGGAGGGAGAGACTAGAGGCAGAAGCCCTGTCGGGGGCAGTTTATCAACCTAAGTGAGAGATGATAAATAATCTACCCAGTTCTTTTGTGAGGTAGGTAAAATTCATTGATGCATAGGCTCGAAGAGATTGGAATCAGTGGCCTATGTCCTATCCGCTCCCACCTCCCTTCCCCTACCTGTATGAATCCTTTCACTTGTCCAGGACTTGAGGCTTTCTGACACAATTTTTCATCGCACAATTTTTTCTTATCAGAGTCCCTCTCCCTCAGAGCCTTTCCACTTCTTCCCTAGCCACCGTTCCAGGCCCAGCAAAGCAGTGCCCTATCAGCTGACTCAGTCACCCAGCAACCACCCCTGCTGGGAACTCGGACCCCACTTCCTGCTGTAACCCAGAAATGTCTGAACCCCATTTGCCTACCCCAGCTCTGGCCCTCTGAGCTGGCCTCAATTCATTATTAGGGCCCAGATAGCAATTCCTCTCTGAAAAATCTGATAAATAGATTTTATGAAAGGTTTTGTGAGAAGTTGAGGGAAGCCTTCCATAGTGTCTGTGGGGCAAAATTTCCCTTAAGTCCCATTTAAATATCTCCCTGTTTTCCCAAACTTTCCTCTCTCCCAAAGCTGCCAGATACTCTCTCTCCTCAACCTTCTCCTCAGCCCTCTCAACTCATGGATTCCAGTCTCCTCCCTCATAAGGTCCCCTTAGCAAAACAAAAAACTGTTGGCCAAACAAGCTCCGCCCCACCACGGTTCCTGGTTGCCCCTCCCACTGAGGACTTTGCTGCATTGCCTTTCCGTACTGGTCCCAGCATCTCCTACTCATCTCACCTTTTTAGACCCAGCTCCTTGTGGGCTGGGACAGTGTTCATTCTAACTTCTTTGCATTCTCTTCTTGTTATTTCACTGCTGACGTAGGGTGTGCACGTAGTAGGTTCTCAAAAGACTTTTATGGTTGCTACATTCTTCTTTCCCAGCCAAGCTCCGGTCTCTGGATGGAGGCTTCCAGAGTTTCTTTCCTTCTCGGGCCACAGATTGTGCCATTTAAAGCAGCAAGGATGTGAGATGCGGACAGGGGAAAGGAAGAGAGGGGCCTGCACCATTGTAGAGGGATGGTGGTTGCCAAGAAAATCCTCTGCTACCCATGGGGAGAAGGCTGGGGATGTGTGGAGGCTGAACCTAAGTAGGACTGCGCCCCTGTCTCACCTCAGTCAGGGCTTGGTCACCTGTCGGCAAATCTGGGGCTTTATTGCATCACTTCCCTCCCTGGGAAATTAATGGGGGAAGGCCTTTGCCTTGGCCCCCAGCACAAAGGTCGGGGCTATGGAGGGGCTGGGTCCTCCTCAGGGGCCTCAGCTGTGGGACAGGCGAAATTTAGCCTTCTTGTTTCTGTAGTCCCTAACGCTAGCCTTGGCCTGCAGGGCAGGCTGCTTGTCACCATACAGATAGCTGCACTCCTGTAGGGGTCTTTGCTTTAGAAATATTTACACTGGCACTTTCTGTTCGTTGATTGGTACCAACATACAGGCATTCTTTATTAGCATTAACTATCCTACTCTCGAGAAGGCATGTTCCTCCTTTAAAGCTCCTCAATCCCCGTGAGCCCAAAGGAGCAAACTGTTACAACCGCAGGCAGGCACAACCCTTCCCCACCGCTTTCCTCATTAACGCTTCCTCCCGAGGTGCAAGGGAAGCTGTTTGCCGCTGATACAGACGGAGGCTGTTTGGTAGGCTCACTCCCTGCTGGGAGAGTAGAGTACTGGGGGCTGAACACACCAGCGGCCAGACCCTGCCCCTTGATGCGGCCTCCACCCCAGGAATCCTGTTGCCAAGGGTAACTCGGCGGATGGGGAGTGTAGAGTTAGTTCTGATTCTGAGCTGCCTAGAGAGCCAGAAATGGAGGGGATGCTTTGAGCACGTGCTAGAACCTCAGAGAAAGCAGCGAATGCAGACCAGCAGAACAGAATAAGCTGCAGGGCCTCTTCTCTGTCCCTGGGGTCCCAGGACCCCCGGAAGTGGGTCAGCAGATCTACTCAGGGTCAACCATAAAACCTCATAAAACTTGCTCTGGGGAGCAAGTGCAGCCCCTCGCTGAGCTCCCCAGTGAAAATTGCTCAAGTTCTTTCCTTTTCCTATGCTTTCTTCTGTTTCTGTCCCTGAAATTGTGCCTGTTACTGATGGTACTGGGAAAAGATTGAGTCTTTACTCCTACCTCTACATTCCTAAACTCTGTTCTACCGTGCTCGCTCATAGCACCCATGCTTTCCTGCACAATCTCACGGCTCACCAGAAGTGTTTTCCTGCAGGTCAGCAGCCCTTTAACTGGGAGGCAGGCTACTCCACTCTGCAGACATAGCAAAAGGGACCCACCCCCACCCCACGCGTGCGCGCGCACACGCGCGCGCACACACACACACACGGCTTGGAGAGACAGTTCTGGTAGACCCTTGGCCCAGTCACCGCACCCTCCCACATACCTTTAAAAAGATGGAATTGAGCACATTCTTTTGTCACTGGGAGATGAGCCCATAGAGATGATGTTTGGTTCATCCTTGTGTGTAGAGCCCGAAGGGATCTGAGAGCCAAATGTTCATTTGAATCTGAAGCTCAGAGGAGGCACGGAAGCAGTCAGGGTCATAATAAGCTAATAAGACTCCTGGGACTGCAGAGAAAAAACCTGAAAATACCAGGTTGTTGTCATTTATTTTATAAAAACTTACTGTATAGAAGCTTCGGAACTTTGGCTCACAGCAGGACAAATACGTCAGCAAATGCATGGCCATAAATGGATCCTTGAAGAATCCTTTATTTCTCTTTTTCAGGGTGTTTAGCCTCAGAGCTCATTCACAATGAAGGCCCACAGAGAAGGGGTACCAGTGGACGACTGTATGAGAGATGTGACTTAAGGGGGTCCAGGGAAAGACTGGGAGATGTTGGGGCACTGAGGACATGTTGAGGAGCAGAGTGGTTAGGAAGCTGGGCCCATCGCACAGCACCTCCCCAGATCCAGCCCAGAGCAGGTACTAATGAAGCTCTGTGAACAAAAGGAGGGAAGCGAGAGAGGGAGGGAGGAGAGGAGAAGAGGAAAAAGTGGGAGCAAGATGCACTGGGGCCAATTGGAAGAAGAGAAAAAATAGGGAGTGTTTGAAGATTCTTGTCTTTCCTTGTTTGGAATTTGAGTCCTGGATTTTCTCTCAGTTAAATCAGCAGACCTCTTATTCATTCATATTCCACAAATATTTATTGAGGGGTTAACACATGTCAGGGGTTCTGCCAGGCTCTGCATCTCTTGTAGTGAACAGGATGGTTAAGGCCCCAGGTTTCACAAAAGAGCATTCTAATGTGGATGGTCGGGAGGTAAGGGGGCAGGAGTCAGGACTGGGAAGGGGACACCAAACCAGCAGACAACTGTTGATTTGGCGTTGATTTCAGTGCCATGGAGAAGTCAAGGCTATGGACAGTGAGGCCTTCCCTGACTGCTCAGGTAAGGCCCAGTGCACCTAACGCCTAAGAAGGAGCTAGCCATGCAAACGGCAAAGGGGGAGGTTTGGAATGGGCAGAAGGGAAAGGCATTGTGAGCAGAAGGAACCACAAATATAAGGCAGTAAAAGCTCTGCCAGTTTGAGGAGCAGAGAGGGAGGCCAGTGGGGATACACTAAGCCAGTGAAGGAGGGAGAGAAGGGACAGGGCCAGATCATACAGGGCCTTGTGAGTGGCACTTAAGGAATTTAGATTTATTCTAAGTACACTGAGAAGCCATTGAAGGTTTGCAAGCATGGAAGGGACACGACCTCATTTTACTGTGTAAAATATACCAGCTTCTCTGTGAGATCTGCAATATAGCACTTGCCTCTCCCCTTCTTTGCTCACGCCAGCCCCACAGAAATAGGAAAGCAAGTGAGCAAGTCATCGGCCAGCTCAAACCAACGGACAGATCTCTTTATTGGCAGCATTTATTTATTTATTTATTTTCTGAAAAGCCTCCTGTAAATAGCATTTGGTGCCATTGACATCCCTTTTTCTTACAGAAAATACCATTAACTTCACTTGGTCTTCAGTAGCAGGAACGGCTAACATTCAGGTATTCTATGGTTCTAAGGTGGGAACACTTAAACACACTATTTACAGAAATCACCCAATCCAAGCACCCTCACTTCTCTTTTTTCTTATTAGGAGCCCACCCTGCCATCAGGATTGGTAAACCTCTTACCCTTTTGTGACGTTACTACGCCCACGGAATCTTTCGGTTTCTCTTAGCAATTCATAGCAAGTCCCTTTTTCTAGACCACTCAAGTC
The DNA here is from genome assembly GCF_902729225.1 of Pteropus medius. Classification (NCBI taxonomy): domain Eukaryota; kingdom Metazoa; phylum Chordata; class Mammalia; order Chiroptera; family Pteropodidae; genus Pteropus; species Pteropus medius. The sequence goes on from NW_024349800.1 coordinate 35,932,574, forward strand.
CCTTTTTCTAGACCACTCAAGTCTTGCCTCCAACTGACTTCTTCTGCCTTCCAGAAACTTTCCTCACCTAGCTCTGGAATACCTTGGGCTTGGACACAGCCTTGGAGACTCAGCGCATTGGTTTCTTTCATGTGCTTTGGAGTTTGGGTTCTTTTTTTTTTTTTCCTAAAGGGGGAATTGCCTCCTTGCCAGTGAGTTCTTGGATTTTTCTCACCTTGAACAATGGGGTCACTTGACCCCCAAAGGGGTAGAATTGGAGTTAGGGTACCTGTTCTGGTCCCATGAAAGCAGAAAGATCTGGTAAGCAGGGATGGCACTGGGTATATCTTGAACAGATGAATGAGCCTGGCTCTGTGAAGTCGTGGCCTGGCCTTTGACTGATTCTCTGGGGTTTTGGGTTGGACTCACTCCTACTCTCTCTGGCTGTTGTGTGACCCTGACAGGTCACACTCCATCTGTTAACTGAGAGACCAGTGCCTGATGACCAAGTTCTCTGGGGCGCATCAGCACCCCCAGGTCCCCTCTGCTGGCTTCACCCACTGTTGCCCACGCTTGACCTCTTCTGATCTTTCTTTCCAGGCTTTCTTCTCTGGTGCTCACCTAGTTTGCAGCTGGCCTTTAGAGTCCCTGTTCCTCCTATGGGGGCTGTGAGCAGGGATGTTCCCTAAAGGGAGTGGGGGAGGATAAACTACAAATCTACTGACCTCTGTCTCTCTATCCAAGGGCAAGACATGTTTCCTGGGAACTTGTTTTGAGGACAAGGCAGGCTGTATGTGGGGGTGGGGTGGTGGGGTGGAGGAGTTTGGAGGGTGGCTGGAGGAGTTTGGAGGAGTTAGGCCTTAGGCGGTCCAACTCTGAAGATAAAGAGCATAAACAGGGCATGCTTCTTGCTCCCAGGTTCTCACCCACTGGAAAGAATCTGCACTTGAATCTCAGAGTTTGGGGTCTTAATAACAGTAGCTCGTATTCTCCATGCAGAGCCATGTAGCCTTTTACGTAAGGGAATGACTGTGGTTTACAGGCCAGATCCCTGGAGTAGGAGATTGCAGGCGTAGGTTCTAATTCCAGGGTTCATCAGCTAGTTTACTCCAAGTAATTCACTCACTTCCTTTATGCTTTAACTTTCCTACTGGCAAAATGGAAGTAAAAAGCTTATCTTCATTGGGGTGCTTTGCCAATGAAATGAGATAAAATAGAAAGACAAAAGAGAATCCCATGTAATACCGTGATAATTTTGATAACTGAAACTTAACTCAATGAAAGTATTTTTATTATTATGTAAGAAATAGAAAAACATTATAAAAGTTCTAAAAAGTTTTAAAAATCACATATAATTTTACCATCTTGATACAGCTACAATTTTTTTCTTTCAGATTTCACAGTGATATACTCAAATAATTATACATAATATGCCTACCATTTTATGCCTTGATTTTAAACGTAATAATATCACTTGGTCTTTGTTACCTTCATTTTCAATGCCTGCAAATTATTACACCTGCTATGTTCAATATTTGAGCTACTTTCAAGTTTTCATTATCATAAATAATGTTGTAATTGACACATGGCTTTTTAGTGGAATTAAGCTGTATGTCACATTTTTTTCTCCTTGTTAAATTAATACACATACATTGTAGAAAAATGTAAAGATCCAGAATAGTATAAAGAAAATTTAAATCAGTGCTAATTGTGAAAATATGGGGTCTATTCTTCCATTCTTTTTCTTGGCATGTGTTATGTGAAGGGGTACACGTGCACATACACATTATTGACCTGATGGTGTGTATATGTAGTATATCCTGACTTTTCACTAGTTACTATTGTGGCAGGCAGTTGAGAGCATAGGAGTCAAGAAGCTGGACTCTAGACTCAGATTCTCTGAGTTCAAATCCTGCCTCTGTCACCTACTCAGTTAAACCCGTTGAATAACTCTAAGCCTCAATTTTCATACTTTATTAGCTAGTCAACCTTAGGTAAGTTCCTTCTTTAGGTTGCAGTTTTTAGAAGGATAATAATAGTGTCTGTCTCTTAATGTTGTAAGACTCAATTCATATAAAGCGTTTAGCATTTGGCACATAGTAAGTGCTCAATGAATATTCCCTATGGTCATTTTTTCATGCATTTTTCCATGTCATGAAAAATTCTTGTCGATCACCATTTATAACAACAGCCCAATATTATATTGCTCTTCTATACCCCAATCTAGTCAATTTCATCATATATATTTGTATCTGATGATATGTATATATGTGTGTGTGTGTGTGTGTGTGTGTGTGTGTGTATTTTTAGTTTCAATAACAAGGCAGTGAATTTTACGTACCTAAACCTTTGCCCCAGTTTGGATTATTCCCATAGGCAAGTATTCTAGAACTGGAATTAATGGGTTAAAGAATATGAGAATTTTTAAAAGACTCTTTAATACATATGCCAAATTGCTTTGGCAGAAAAGATTTTAAGAAACTGGGGCTTAAACATGGTTTCCAAATTGCAGCAGCAAGAACTGCAAGCTTGGACTTTTTTTCTTTCTCTCTTTTATTTCCCAGCCCTTAAGTTGTAGCGTTTGGAACCATACTCTTCAGGGTCCTAGACTTTTGAGACGGTCCCTTGATGTGAAAGGGGCCAGCTCACCGGAGACAGAGGAGAGAGATAACTGGCTTGAATGTCACAAGCCCGGACTGTCTTAGTAATTGTACCACAGCTGACAGATGCAGCAACAGTCACGTGACCCGAGCATGACCTCATAGCTCCCGGCTTCCCCCATCCCCGCCCGCTGGAGGCAGGAGGGGAGGGCGTTTTCGTCACTCCTAGTTAGCAAGTTACCTAAAGCAGACCTGGAGGTTTGGGATCTGTCCTTGGTTCCCTGGGCGAAGGAGGACGCCAGAAAGCCCAGACTTCTGTAATCACTGCCCAGAAAATTTAACAGTACAATTAGCAAGTATTTGCTGAACGCAACTGGGTGCCCAGTTTTGGCTGCAGGCCAGGCTCGGTGCCAGGCGCTGTGCAAATTTCATCTCGTTTAATTCTTATTATCCACATCTTACTGTTGAGGAAAGTGTCTTGGAGACACAGATGAGAAAACTTATGGCTTTGCTGGGGAATGAAGACCATCCCAAAGCAACAGAAAGCTGGAGGAAGCAGTGGGTACCAGGGGCGTAAAAGGGGTATTAGACTGGGGCCAAGAGGCTGCGGGTAGGGGAGGGGGCGCTGTCCGCGCGAAAGCTTCCTGAAGAAAGGAAAGCTTGAGACAGCATGGGAAAACGCAGAACAGATCTCACACAGACCTGTTCTGAGATGGGTCATCTGCAGTGGAGGGAATGGGATTTTAGAGGAATGCTTAAAATAAAACAAGATGACAAAAAAGACGGGAGGAAAGTATTGATAGGATGATGGGAGAGCTTGTTGGCCCACTTCCCACCAACCCAGCACCAGCAAGAGTCCTCTCCCTTTGAAGGTGCTCACGGGTTCTCCAAGACTTAGGGAGTAGTCAAACCTGTCGATTTTGCATTTATTCTAGGAACACCCCTTGCAGGCAAGAGCCAGATTCCTGTGACCCTGGTGTTTCAAACACTTTTCTTGCAGACTCCTAAAAGAATTTTGAAAATCTAGGTACCCCTTTGCACATTTTTAGGAACAAACATTTAAAAGTTTTCATAGTTACATAGTTACAGAGGATGTGCTTTCTGTTGTATGCAAATATTGACGTTTTAAAATAAAATTGTTTTAGTACTCTGAAAAATGTCTCTAAATAAAGTACTATAGTGATTGGACACTCACCATTATCCTTTTTAAAAATACATGAAGTTCTTCCTTAAAAGTGGGACAAATTTCATCTTTTTTTATCCATGAATTTTTATTTCCATTCTACTACTTCTACAGAATTTTATCCTAATACATTTTTATGATTGGATATCTTTTATGTATTGTCCTATCATGCTTCTCTCTAACAAAGCTATGTACATAAAATGAATTTATTTTCTAAATTTCCTGTGACCATAGACTCTAAATGTTAGAGAATATTTTGTCTGGATTTGTACCATGACAACTAGTGCACAATTAATCAAAACAAATGCTATTAGAAATTTTAATAGATACTATAGAAGCATAAAAAATAAAGCTTAATTGGATGCATCTCTTAATGAGATGAAGCTTTTTTTTCTCCACACTAATTAGTTCATATATCCATGGATGAATATAACTCATTGATAGAAGGGGTCAGGGTTCAGTGTTCTATTTTTTTTTTTTAAATAGATGCAAGAGCTGATCTCAGAAACCTCTTCACATACATAAGTACAAAGGAATGCAAAGAGTTTTGTTAGAGCGGTGTCACTCAATTTCACAAACTCCTTTGAGTTATATGCCAAAAATCATATGGGTGGATCTTTAAAAATCAACTGACAACTAGAATAGAGTCTCTTTCAAATCGAATGAAAGTACAGAATTGGAAGCTAGTTGATTTGCCCAGGCCCTAGTCATTCCTTTTCTCAACACAGATACCAGGATTGAGACTGTTCCTTTGTTGCACCATACATTTTTTTCCCCAAGTCAATGCACCATGGTAAGATTTAGGATGGGTACTACATGTTCCTTTCTTTTGGGAAGTGGGAGAAAGGTGATCTCTTGAGGGAGAAGGCAGGAGAGAGAGAGAACCAGTAGCAACGTTGGCCCATGTGCTCAGACAGGATGCCTCTATGAGAGAGTCTTGTGGAAGTGGAGGACTTGCGGTGTGAGGCTCTTAAAATATGTACCCTGTGGAGAATCTTCATGCATCCCCAAGAGTGCCTGTACCTGAGTTTGTACTGCCCATTGCTGGACTGATGAGCAAAGGAAGGGAAGGTAATGGGGTGATGGGGTTCCCGCAGGTTCTGAAGATCTATTTGTAGGAGAGAAATGCTCTGGCCAGAGGCGACCTCCCTGAGGGGTGATGACCTCCGAAGGGCCTTTCTGTGTAGAGAGCAGAAGCAGCTGTGATCTGAATCCCAGGTACCCTGGTTGCAGTCTGTCTCCTGATCCAGACTCTTCCCTCAGAGCCTTCCTTCTCTTTTTGGTTCAACCTACTTTGAGCTCTTGAAAGAAATTCTTTCTCATCCTTCCATGCAGGGCCTCTGCAGGGCTGGGTGGAGTGCCCACAGACCAGTCAGAGCGGGGAGGAGCATACTGGGGCCAACGAGGGACGGAGAAGGCTAGAGCTCCCTGTCAGCCCCAGACAGTGCTGGCTACTTTGCTGGCTTGCCTTTCCTCTCCACCGCAGGAAGGGCTCATGCATGGGGCTTTGGTTGGTCTCTGTGGTGCCTTTGTGACATTAGAAAAAGGCTCCCTCTGGGCAGATGCAGTACCATGAGCCCATGGGATGGGGAGCACAAGACCTTTATACTAAGAAAAAGGCTCTCTTCTCTCTGGACCAATGAAGCTATGTGCTAAGGGACATGGCTTGGCTAGGGGAGGGTGGGCTGCATTTCAGCTCCTACTTGTCCTCTCTGCTGGGCACCTTTTGGCATTGCACAACTGCATGACCACGTAGGGTATGCTGCGTGTTCCAGCCTCTTTGCCTTTCAGTGCACTGTTTCTCCCTCTGGAGTGTTGTCCTTCTAGCTAGATTAGTCAAATTCTACCCATCCTTGGAGGCCCAGTTCAGGTCTTCTCTGGCCCACAGCCATCTCCCTCTCCTCAGGCTTCTGCAGTACCATCAGCCTGTAGACATTCATTACAATGGAAATGGTGGCATGTTACCCTAGTTCTCAACTGGGGCAGTTTTGACCCCCAGGGGACATTTGGCAGTGTCTGGAGACATTTTTTGTTATCACAACTGAGACAGGGGACCTTTAACTGGCATCTAGTGAGTAGAGGCTGCTAAACATCCTACAATACACAGGGGAGTGCCCTCCACCTCCAACAGCAAAGAATTATCTGACCCCACATGTCAATAGTGCCAAGGGGAAACTCTGAATGAGATGATCTCTAGTCTCGAAAAGACTTTAATGTCACATCCTAAATGATATTGTGGGATTTTTATATTGTATTTTAATGACTTCAGTGTCAATGTTATTCCCTTAAACAGATGGTGACTACTGTGAGGACAAAGACCATGTATCTTGCTGGTCTCTGCTCCAAGGGCTCTAGCACAGGATCTCCTAGGGTTTGTGGCCATCAGGAAGATGTAGAAAGAGGATGAACAATAATACTCTCTGGCCTGCCCCAGCCCTGCTCTTAGGTGTTTTTCATGAGCTTCTGCTAGAATTTCTTGCCAATTGAATTCTTTGCATTATATATTAACAAAACAAAACAAAACAGAAAAAGAGAGCCAGCCAGACAGGGAATTCCTGAATATGGCTTATATAACAACCCCAGTCCTCAGCCTGCACCTCACTACATGCCTAAGCTGTGGGCTCAGCTGAGAAGACGTTGAGAGGAATCATTAAACTTCAAGGTTGTGGGCAGGCATATGTCAGCTTTCTCTTTAGCCTGGAGCAAGAAATCTATGAACTGTGTTTCCCAAATCCGTAAATGCAGCCTGGGGAAACCCCACACCAGGATTCCTTAGAAAGAAAAGCTCTAATAGATTTCCTTCTTAAATGCAGCATCTCCCAGCAGGTCAGGTCTTTGTATTTGTGGGGGTCCAGAGCAAGAGGACAAATGGAGGTCCACAAACTGTATGTTTAAATATTTCGCAACTACAAAGTAAGCTAACAAATTGTTCAATGTTCTAGCATCCTATCTTGAAAAGTATATCTTCGTAATGACCTAGAAGTTCAAACTGAATTGAGAATTCTCATACTCCTCACGCCGCCATGCTGAAGTGCAGTGGTTGTGGGGAGCACCGGCCCCAGGCCTCCCCAGGCTCTGAGCTCATGACACATGGCCTGTCTTCTCCTCCTCTCACCCCCAGCTCTGCCCCACCCTTTGAGGGACCTGACGAGGGCATTCCAGCCTACATATTCAAGTTCCAGTTACACGTCTATGCTTACCACCAGTTCAATCTACACTGAGGAGGATAGACCTGGGCTCTAGAAATAGGTTTGGGGCCTTTTGGGCAAGGAGTTCCCTGTACTCTGTATACTCAGGGTATGGTCTGGGAAGGAGTGAGTGTGGCAGACACATCCTCTTGGCCTCACAGACTTCTTACCCCATGGGGAGACCAGAGAAGAGCCAAAACGGGGTCCTCTTAAGGTGTCAGCCTAACGTGAGGTCCCTTTTATCCGGTCTAAGGACAGAACTGCTACCCAGGGGAGCAGCAGCTACTTGATGTTTCCTGGGCCTCTGGAGGCCGACCACCTATGCTTGCTCCACCACACACGAGTGGGCAGGAACCTCGAGAGCCTCTTTTTTTTTTTCAACAACTTTATTGAGATATAATTCATGTACTATACAATTCACCCATTTAAAGTGTATAATCCAATGGCTTTTAGTATATTCAGAGTCGCACAACCACTGCCACATCAATTTTAGACCATTTGTGACCCCAGAGGAAATCCTGCAA
>NW_024349800.1:35940120-36134090 GCF_902729225.1 Pteropus medius
AATCTATTCTCCCCCTGCTCCCCCAGCCCTAGGCAACCACTAATCTATTCTCCGTTCTTATAGATTTGCCAGTTCTGAACATTTCGTATAAATGGAATTATATATTATCTTTTGTCTTTGGCTTCTTTCATTTAGCATAATGTTTTCAAGATTCATTCATGTCGTAGCATGTATCAGTGCTTTTTTTTATTGCCAAATAATATTCTCTCATTTTGGTTATCCACTCATCAGTTGATGGACATTTGGGTTGCTTCCAAATCTTTCATGGTCTGTTCATGGACCCTTTTGTCTTAGCTGGGCCATACTGCCATTTCCCTCGGCAGTTTCGTCAATGCCTCCGCCCCTCAGGGTGACAGAAGAGGGATGTTTTCCCTTAAGCAGTGAGGACATGGCTGCCTTCCCCGCTGAGGGTCATGTGTGAGAACTCTACTTCTCCCCTTGTCTCCCAAACTCCTGGTTTAGTTTCATCCCTGTAGCTTTCTCCATAGGACAGGCTGGGAACAGATGCCATGATACCTCCTGCATTAGCTGTTGCTGAGCCCAGGTTTCAACTCATATAATCTTCCTTCTTTAGCCAAATGGGAAAGCCCTTGCATGATTCAGAACTCTTGGTTCCAAGTGACAGAAACCCAATTCAATTCAAAGTTAATAGCAACTAAAGAGCTAGGGATGTCTCTTATTTTATTTTTATTTATTTTATTATTATTATTTATGCCTACAGCACCTGGTCTTCCTAGGTGGTCTCCCATCCAAGTTCTAACCAGGCCTGACCCTGCTTAGCTTCCGAGATCAGACATCGGGCTCGTTCAGGGTAGCATAGCCATAGAGCATGGACCGTGGCTCTACTGGGGTGAGAACCCAGGACCTTCTGCGTGTAAAGCAGACGTGCTAACCGCTACACTATGGAACCACATCCGGGATGTCTCTTATTTTAGGTGGATCCAGGGGCTCAAATCATGCCAACAAGGGCTCAATTTCTCTCTCCTCTCCTTCTCTCCCTCTCTTCCCTCTCTCTCCCTATCTGTGTCTTCTTATCTCTTCTTGGCTCTGCTCTTTTTCTCTATCAGCTTAATTTCAGGTATACTTTCCCCCAGTGGAACAAGATGGCCACCAGCAGCTCTGGACATAGAGTTTATCCACTTAGTGGATACCCAATGGAAAGAGAGTTTACTTTCTCAAGAGTTCCAGCAAAAGTCCTAGTTCTGAGACTCATTGGTCAGGCCTGGATTGTGCGTCTACACAAGAGTCAAGTGTTCTGGCCAGGAGATGGAATGCTCCAATTGGTCAGGTCCGGGTCTTGGGTCCGCCCTTGACTGGAAGTCAGCGCACCTGGACCTCATGGACAAAGACTGATGAACAAAGAGTTCCCCAAAAGAAAATCAAGGGAAAACGAATTCTAGGCACACAGCAGATGTCACTGGAACTGTCCTGTGAAGTGGCCTGTCTGGGGTCTGCCCTATCAGCTCATCATACAGGTTCAGATATGCTTGAACCCAAGCCATGGAGTTTCCTAGGCTGAATCTGAGATCCTTGCTACATGTGGTAAGCTAATTTCTTATGAGATTTTAGAAATTGCTATCCAAGATATTACCCTTTTTAATGACGTTTCGTAATTAAACATGAACAAATCTTTAGTTTAAGAAAATTTGCCCTAATGGTGGAATTATAGGCTTTATGGCAGAACAGTGGAGAAAATATTTTTGAATTCAAGAGGTCTTTTGAGACTTAGAGGAACAGTAAGTAGGTGCCCATCTAGCTCACCCATGTTTAGGATCTAAATGTCCTTGAAGTAATTTCACAGTAATTTATGCATGCCAGGAATGAGCAGAGTCAGGTGGGGGAAGTATCAGAGGGGCCAGAGAGTCATAGACAAAGTGCCTGGGTAGAGACAAGAGAGCTGGTATGGACAGCAGCACAACATAGCTCTTCTCCGAGATTCCCCCCTCTCTTGCTCTCCCCCTTTCTTTATTTTTTTGTTACCATGGCAACTAATGATGCTCCCTCCTCCTCTTCTCCTCTCTGGCTGGCTCTGGTCCCCAGGCCCCACCACTCTGTCTGACCAACCTCACAGAACGGTTGCGAGCCTCTCTCCACATCGCTCAGCCTGGGCCCCCAGCTCTGCCCTTTACCCCAACACACTCTCCCTCCTCACCTTCCTGCTTCCAGGCCCCTTCTTTAATCCTGATCCAGACCTGAACCAAATTCCCATCTTCCTTCAAGAAGTTGTATGAAAATTAGATTTTTGCCACGCTAACCTGATTTGAAATGCATTAAGCGGTCCGTCTCTTGAAATACCTCAAGGTGAGGCAATTTGTGAAGAGAAGCATCCCTTACTGCTGCTTCTGTACTTAAACCCTGTGCTAGAGTGAATCACATTCTATTTTTGTACTAGGAGTGTTTTCTGTTTAAAGAAATCCCCCAGCGGGTCTCTGAGTGAAAAAGACTCTATCATAAGGGAAATCACATCTCAAGTTCAGAGATTATAAGCTGGTGGGCCCACAGACTTTTGTTAGGTCCATAGGATGTCTAAGAACCTTGAGCCAACAGTTCAAAATCAGCAGGTAGCACATAAAAAGATTCGATTCCTGGCTGCCCTTGAAAAACTGCACATGGGGTCTGCATCCTCACGTGGTCAAAATGGGCGGGAGGAGGTGTGTAGAGACTGCTGCGTTTACCCTGGCTCTTCCTTTCCTGTTAGCTACACCGGGCCAGTGTCTTCTTTTACTTGCGCCAGTTGGGTCCTCCTGACATCCCAGTTTCTGGCCCTTGCCCTAAGTGATCTGTTTTGGGAATCAGGATTGTCTTGCAGTGTGTGGTTTGCTTAGGGCCACCGTCTGGAGTTCCTTTGAAGTCAGTCTGATATCTGAGAGCAGGTGAACTTTCTAGCACGTGGCTCTGCTTCCAGAGTCTTCCAAAGCACAACATTTTCTAGGAACTCACTGGGGCAGCTCTGATACCAGAGCAGACTTTGTGTGTGTGAGGATACAGAAATTGCCCTGAATTGAATGTCAGTGAGAGTGAACTGTAAGATTTCTCCCTGGGTCTGACCACCTTCCTCTCTTTTCATATACCTGCCAGAGAATCCTGGTCTTCAGAGAGAAAGAGCGCTAGGCATGGCTGGTTCAAGAGGGAAGACCCCCAAGCCAGCTACAGGCCCACTCACCTGTGGGGCAAAATAGAAGATGTTTGGTGGGGTTGGAAGCTCTCTAGGGCCTTGAGTATAGATCTTCCAGTTATCTCTCTGGAAAATGGCAGGGAGTGGAATGGGTGGGCCGGTGAGTGAGGACTTATATCCTTGTCCCTCCTGAAAGACATTTTCCCCTACAGCCTTTGGTGAGAGGTAGTGAGAGAAGGGGTAGAATAAAAGAATAGGTTTTTAAGTCCAATACTTTTGAATCTGCTACCGCTAGGTGTACAGAGAGAGACATAGTGGGGCCTCACAATCCATTTGAAATACAGTAACAGTATTTTTTACGTTATCGAATCAGCTGTGGATCTTCATCCACAAACTCAAATAGACAAGACATATATTGTTTTGTTTTTCTTAAATCAACTTTCGGCTCCTTGCCACACTAGGTCTCTGCCGCTTTCTGGCTGGGGAAGCTCAGGCAACTCCTGGACCTCTGAGTCTGCTTTCTCAGCTGCTAAGTGAGGATGGGAATAGTGCTCCCTTGGGGGTGGCCATGAGATGAAATGAGATGACATAAGGTGTTATTGAACAGGCAGAATATATAGTATTTGGTTGCTCCCTTCTCCCCTCTCCAGGAAGACTTCGCAGAATACGTCAGCTCACAGAAACGTTCTCAGGTTGCCTTTGGTTCATTGAATTACATCCTTTGGTTCATTGAATTGTTCATTCATTTATTCCTCAAGCGCTGGTTGAGCCCCTGTGACTGGGGTGTTCCATGCAGACACTCTGTTACCTGCTCTGGCACCTCCTGGCCAAAGCCAGAGCCGGGTGCTGGGAGAAAAGCTACTCCGATAGGGAGCATCTGGCCCTGGCCTTTCCTGGGGCAGAGGAAAACTCTGGAGACACCCCCACCCCACCCCAATCTCCTCAGCCAAGAGTTGCTTTACTCAGCACTTTTTGCCTGGCTTCCTGGTGGCTCCCTTCCAAGGCCTGCTTTCTGCCCCAGGACCTTACAAAGACTCCTTTGTTGAAAAGTTTGAGGCAAAGGGACTGTGTCATTTGATACAAATGAGACTCATGGGGGGTAAAAGTTGAGCTTTGTTCTCCTATTTTTGGATTTTCTTGCCCAGAGCAAAATGATTGGCTGAAGAAGCTAAGGGCAGAAGTCAGAGGGAAGGGGAATGGAGGGAGAGGGGGCCATAGAGGGAGGGAGCATGGAGGATTTGTAGAGCCTGAGGCTTGTTAGCTCAGTGATTGGCAGCTGCAAGCCTGAGGCATGACCTCCATGCAGAGAGGAGCCTCCTGATCAGTCAGATGCTGCTTCCAGAGCTGGTGGGTAAACTAGGAGATCACTTTTTCTGGGATGGGGGCTTTCCTTTTTCCAGACCACCAGCCTCAGTATCCCCTACCCTAGGCCTGCTCCCGTGGTCCCCACCCCCTTTCAAAATGCACAGCACCTGCTCTCCTCCCTCAGGCTGATGGGGTGGCCAAGGACATAGTCTCTCAGGATAGGATTTGAGAGGCACCACAAAAGCCCCTCACCCCAGAGGGTATCCTTCATCTACCTCCAGGGCTGGCCTCATGGATATACCACCAGAGCAGTGGCACCGGGCCCCAGCTTGGGGGACCTCTGTGCTCAGGAGTCTCTACACCTGGTTTCAGGCTCTGCTGTTGCCCCCTTGAAATTCTTAATACGTTTTAAACAAGGCATTGTCCTTTTGCACTGGGTCCCACAAATGCTGGAGCTGGTCCTCCCACTTCTCTCAGTTTCTGAAATCGGGGTGGGGGGGCAATCACTACACCTTCCCTGCTCAACTCTTACTAACACCTGCCGTTTGTATAGCTCCGCATTTACCATGAGCTTACACCCCATTATCATACTCATCTGTCAGCATAGCACTGTGAGGTGGCTTACATCACCCCATCATGGCTGAGAAGAAGGTGTTAGTGGGGATTTGTTCCATGACCCCAGGCCCTTTGATGCCACTTCTTTATTCTCCTGGAGGAATAAAAATGCCTACCTCCTGACACGTCTATAACCCCCTCTTCCTTAAGTGTAGGAAATTTGTAAGCCCAAAGCTGATTCTCCACTTTGTTCTTAAGAACCCACCACGCCCCCTTGGGTGCTTAATAAATACTGACTAATGAACCTGTAGCTACTGCTCCTTTGTCTAATTAAGTCTAAATAAGTCACAGGGTTTAAATTATGCAACAAGGCTTGGCCAAAACAGCTTAAAAATGCGAGAGCCCTAGCTTTTCTGCTGTGCCCTGTGGAAAAATCCCATCTTTTAATCATGCTTAACCTTCCTGAAGGAACAGTGGCTGCCTTTAAATAATGAATGAATGTGTATTAGCAAGATTTTCCCAAAGCTATACACGTCAGAGCCAGATCAAAAAAGGGACAGAGGCAAAGACAGGGCCTGGAGGGATTCCGGAAGTTTCTGGTGAATCCTAGAGTGCCAGGGAGATGCTGGGAGATGTCATTTCGTTTCTCAGAAGCTCAGAGCAAGGACTTCGAAAGGGCACAGAGGGAAGAGGGTAGATATATCGCCACCCTGGGCTGAGCTCTGTGCTGATGGAGGCTCCCACAGCACTTCTAGGGGCTGCACGCTCAGGTACCCGCTCTCTCCCCTTCCTATTGTGCCTCTACATCTGCACCCCATTCCCAGGCCATGAGCAGTGTCTTCACCACAAAGCATAGGTTGGATTGTGTCAGCTCACCTAGAGAGGCAAGCTTCTTGGACTTTCTAAGATGCCCCTGGCAATGTGGATGCAGCTGGTCCTCAGGTCACATGTTGAGGAGCAAGGATTTAGGTTTCTTAATGTGGTTGCTGGGGCACCTTTAAGGCTACCAAGGCCCCTAAACACCATAGCAAATCAATTAAAAAGCAGACCCTAGGCTTTGGTCCTTTAAAAAAAAAATTTTTTTTTTTAAACTAAGGTAGAGTCCAGATAACTTACAGGTCACCAAATGAAGGCTAGAAGGCTTAAGGGACCTGCTGGTAGTCGGTCATCTGCTAAAGCGGAATTAGAAACAGACATGGCATGGAAGTGACGTTTGGAATCAAGCCTGCTCTGCTCCCTCTTCCGTCCTGCAGATTTCAGCAGTTTCCAGGACTCTAGTCTTGTCCTTGGGCTCAGGGTTGCCACCTATGTGACTCCATTTGGGGAGCAGGAAAGATGCTTTCACTTTTCTCTCCCTAAGCCTGCCTGAAACTTTGCTATTAGTGTTTGATTGGGCAAAAGCTGAATGTAATGCATATGATCTGTTACACACCCAGGCTTTAGCAGCCTAGTGTGAGTGGGCTGACAGGAGAGATGTCAGGGGTTCTGGGCTCTGTTCTCCGGGAGCTGGGACACAGCAGAGGGGAGGAACACCAGGGGCAAACTTGCCTCCTCTTGCAGCTTTGCTGAGGGTGCCCAGCACAGAGGGGCGTGCGTCTAAGTCCCCAGGCAAGGCTTCTGCCCTGGTTGTGAAAGGTCATAGGGCTTCAGGCAGAGGTCAGGAGGAGGAAGGCAGAGCTGTTCCAGTCGTGTGTCCAGAGAAAACCATGACCTTCCTGCTGTGGTATGTGAATGAGGCCTTGAGGCAGAAGTGGGCCAGGCCCAGATTGGCTACAGCTGTGCTCCACCCAATGGTCTCAACCCCCACCACAACTCTGGCTCAGCGCCCAGAAGGGAGTGGGAGCTGGGCCTAAAAAAAGCAGAGTATGGCAGACATAGTCACTTATTCAATATCCACCCGTCCCTTCCCTCATACTATCAGAATCCTGATTTTGTTCAGTTCTGTGACAGTGTCCTGGCAAAAAGTTACCACTTCAGATGCCCTGTAGCCAGCAGCAGCCACATGACCAGACTGGCCAATGAGTTGTAAGCAGAAGTTGCTAGGTAAGTCTTTCTAAAAAGCTTTTAAAAGGTGGCCCCTTTTTTCCCTCTGTCTTGGAGTTATGGACATGATACCTGGAACTGCAGCTGCCATCTTGAAATCATGAGGCTGAAAGCCATGGTCTGAGGAGGATAAAAGCTGTGTGCTAAGGATGGTGGAGCAAAAAGCAGCCTGGTCCTCGGTGACTTCCTGCAGTCGTTTCTCCAGTCATGGACTGTTTTACTTGGGACTTCTTAGTATGTGAGAAACACAAACCTCTATTTGGAGAAGCCACTATAGCTGGGTTTCTTTTATAGCTGAATACAATCTTCACATAGGACCTTAGAAAGAATGTTCCTGATTTGGAAATGGGGAGAGGTCAAGGCAAGAACATGGTCCCCTGAGAGGGAGGGAAAAGGAGGCCTTGTCCTTCCTTTTTTGAGGGGTTCACTATCACTCTACAATCTTTCAGGGAATTCCTGTTTCCTAAGGGATTAAATTCGTATTCCTCAGACCTACATTCAGGACTATAAAATTTGGCCCCAAATTAATTTTCTGGGCCTGTTACCTTTACATCATTCACTGGCGCAAGAATGAGCCTTCTCTTTCTCCTGAATACAGCTGATATACTTCCATCCTTATCAGTTCCCGTGAGTTCTCCCTCCTCTTTACCTGCCCCAGGCTCACCTGCTCTTGTGGGCTGCTCTTTTGAGAAGACTTTCTTTCTCCCTGGGCTCCAGGGACCTCTCGTTCTTTGCTCTCCTTCACCATTGAGGTCTTTACGTTTTTCATGTGCCTTGGACTCATCTCAGAAAGGCTGTGAGATCCTTCAGGGTCAGATCTTGGGAGCATGGCGATGTAGGAACATAATGTGCTTGGGAGTCAGACTTGAGATCTAAGATGATCTTGAGTATGTCACTGAACCTCTCGGAGCCTCAGTATCCTCATCTGTGAATGAGGGATAGTACACATTCCCACCTCCCAGGGTTTTGGTGAAGATAGCCTCCATAAAGCGTTCAGCGAAGTGCCTGGCACACCTGAGGTTCTCAAGAAGCGCTTGCATGTTGACTCGTTGCCTGCTTGGTAACCCCTCAGCTGTGCCTTTTCCCCCTATCTTTTGTGTCTTTTTCCACCTTTTTCTCTCTCCTTTCTGTTTTGCACTTGAACTGGGAGAGACCTGTATCAAGTTTGGGGAGTGACCCTGAGCTGTTCTCATTTTCCCAAAGGGCAGATCTAAGGCTCCTGGTTTTAGTCATTAATCATAGTAGGAGGCACAGAGGGGGAGATTTCACGTCCATTGGTCAGGGGATGAGATGAGGTGCTAACTTGAGTGCTCAAGTGAGTTAACTAAGCCTTTTCTCTTTGTAAAGAAAATGGATATATTAAAGCCCAGTTTTACCTGGGAGCAGGCGATGGACTAAATGACTTTATAGCACTTGGTAGTTTTTACAAACTCTTAATTCCACCTGCTATAACAAGGTAAACATCCGGGCTTTAACTTTTTTAATATCTTGATCTCCTCCTCCTTTTGCCTCCATCCGACTCCAGGAACCCAGATTAAAAAAGATGGTTGTGAGAAGTGACCCACTGCAAAAAATTCTGTCATTGAAAGTTTAATGCAAAATGACAGCTTTATTATTTTCAAGTAAAAACCTGTCACACGGAGCCATGAATGGGGTTGGATACATTGAATTGAGTGGAAAATGAGAAGTCACTGCAGACTTATATGGCAGTATAATGTGTACTGACATTGAATCCTGGGGCGGTCTTCTTTTTGTAGTGTGTTTTCACTAAGCATCACTCGGAGAGCCCAACAGAACAGAAACTTACTCTCTGTCCCTCTTAAGGCGGAGCCTTCTGCCTAGGAAGAGAAGGGGTTCAAAAAGACTTGACTGATGGCACAGCTATGCCCAGCCTCATTCAGTTTGCTGCATTATCCCTAAAGTTTCCTGTACTGTAGCCAGACTGCCAGCCATCATCCCCGGGCAGGGCTGGTGGGTAAGTGCAGCTGGCTGTCAGCCGGGGGTGTGTGTGGGACAGCA
The DNA here is from genome assembly GCF_902729225.1 of Pteropus medius. NCBI lineage: Eukaryota > Metazoa > Chordata > Mammalia > Chiroptera > Pteropodidae > Pteropus > Pteropus medius. The sequence continues at coordinate 35,949,158 of NW_024349800.1, forward strand.
GGGGTTGGGGAGCTGGCCCTGGGGGGGAGTTGAACTGTTTGTTACACACTCACCAGGCGGCTTCATTTTGTGCCTCCCTTGAGCCCTCTAGTGTTCCAAGTCTGTTCCTTTAGGTTGTGGTTGCTAGTTTTTTGGGGAATGGGGAGGTGGGTTGTGGACAACTGTTTATTTGGGGTGTGTGTGTGTGTGTGTGTGTGTGTGTGTGTGTGTGAGTGATTTGAGGGTTTGTCCGTGTGGCCTGTTTTTTGTCTCTTCCCATTTTTCCACTACCGCTGACTTGCTGTGGCTCCAATCAGGCATTCAATCCCTCCTTCCCAATGGCCCTAGGAGGACACCTAGATTTCGCCACCCCATGTCACCCAAGCATGTACTGCTCAGTGATAGGGATACCGTTTGCTGTCAGACCCTGAAAGGCTTGGGCTCACTGGAGCTTCAGTGTCTCTCTTTTTGAAAGATATGTGGCCTGAGAGCAGGCTCCAAGCCTACGGGACTGACTGTATACAGTCCTGTTCAGGCCCAGTGCTAAGTGGACCTTTGACAGTGGCCTGGTGATGCTATCTTGACATGTTTGCAGAGCTGGAAAGAGCTCGAGGGGTTTTGGCTCCTGTATTATTTTTTGTCTTAGTATCGCTGCTATAACACATGACTACACATTTAGTGGCTTAAAGCAACTCAAATTTATTCTCTTACAGTTCTGGAGGTTGGAAGTCCAAAATGGATTGGCAGGGCTGCATTCCTCCTGGAGGCTCTAGGAGGGAATCCATTTTCTTGCCTTTTCTAGCTTCTAGAGGCTGCCTGCCTTCCTTGGCTCGTGTACCCACATCCCTCCAACTTCTGTTTCCATGGTCACATCTCCTTCTCTGATCCTCACCTTCCTGTCTGTCTCCCTCTTATAAGGACCCCTGTGATTATAATGAGCCCTCCTGGATAATCCAGGATCATCTCTCTATTTCAAGACCCTTAATGTAATCACATCCCAAAGTCTCCTTTGCCACATAAGGTAACATATTCACAGGTTTGGGGACTGGAATATGGACATCTTTGGGGGGCCTACCCCTAAGCCTACCACAGCTCCCCACAGCTCAGAGATCTATGAAAGTGAATAGATGTGATGGATCCCAAGCCAGTCTGGTCATGGTGTGATTTCTGTAGTTCTGGAAAGTCCTTCTAAACCCCTTCTTCCTAAAGATACCTCCCTAACCTGCTGACTTCTGAAGTCCTCCTCTTAGCAGATAAAGCGTCTTCATCCACAGTGAGAGCTAAGGCTCAGTATAAGGATGAAATGCATTACTGCACACTAAAGTGTAAATGGCTGATAGCAGAGCCTTTCCTAATAGCAAGTTCTGATTGGAAGGAGGCACCGTATGAGGGCAGGAGTGCCAGGGAGGGAGAAGGCAGGGAGGCGTGGGCTAACTTGGGTCAGGTCTCAACAATACACTAATGTAGTGGTTCCCAGTGATGGACAGAGCGAAGGCACTTGGAAGTATGACCATAAAGTTTTAATCAAACAGAGCAAAATGCCCGCGATGCAGAACAGGTAGTGCTTGGAGAAGAGAAAGAAGATTATCTCCTTGGTGACATAGATTATGTGTATAAAGATGAAGCAGTACAGGAACATGGCAAACTGGTTCTGGGGGAGCAGGAGGTCCTGGAGGCCTCCTGAGAACTGCGGAGGAAAGAAGAGAGCGGAACTGGCAAAACCAGGGTGTGGGCGTCAGGCAGAGCTGGGCTTCAGTCTTGCTCTTTCCTGAACGTGACCTCTGGCAGGTCGCCTTCCTCACCTACGGGAAGGGGAGTAGTGCCCACCTCACAAGACTATGAGGTGAGAGAGTAAGACAGGGAATGAGAAATTCCCAGCAAGGTCACGGGCACATAGAGGGCAGTCATGAGCTTTTACTTCTTGAGCCTACTCTTATCCTTCCTGGTTCAGGCCAACACCTTCCTCGCTCTCTCCGGTCCGCCCTGCTTTACACGGGTGGGAAGTCTCTCTGACTGAGATCCTACATCTGGATGCTGGGTCTTTGAGTGTTCTCCGGACAGTTTGCCCTGACTCTCAGCCTTGCTTTCTGGACAGTGGCACAATAAGAGGGTGCCCCTTGGACACAAATGACTGACTCTCTTGGCCCATGGGGTCACATGGGGTCAGTTCATGGTTCTTCAGCCTAGGGTTTGGTCTCCCCTACAGACAGGTGGTGGGGCCTTCTTAAACCTCAGAGACTCTGGCATGGGGGAAAGCAGCTTAAGTTGTCTGTCTGATTCCGCCTGTGTGCTGTTCTTTTCCAGAATCCATATAACTGAAGTTTGACAGAGCCCCTTTTAACTGTAGAAAGCATCAACATATAAGTAAGGCAATAGCCGATACGATATTTTGATTTGTACTTAAGACACCACTCATGGTTTATTCTTTAAAATATCTTTTAAAATCATGCCATAGTTTTGTTTTGTTTTGTTTTGCTTTGTCGTAAGCAGGCAGATGGCAGGGACTGTGATTCCCTAACCAGTTAGAACATACTCACAGATGTATTTTTCAATACAATGAAATTTACTACCCACCCATCCACCCAGAAAAAGAAAGTGGAAAGGAAACTTCAAAATCAAGTCAACTCTCCACCTTTTAATACATACCCCCCAAATAAAACATGTTTGTAAACTATTACCAGAGCCTGGTATTTTGGACACACCATTATTGAAACAAATATATAAAAATGGGAGAGGCAACCAAATGAACACACGCTGGCAGAAAATGACTCCAGTGATGCCACCTCTAGAATGCATAGCAAGGAAGGTTGAAGACCAGAGGAAAAGAATTTCTCATTCCTAGGGTTCTAGTGGGAGTCGAGGGCTGGGCAGATGTAATGCTTCTCTGGAGACCCCGTAGGCTCTAGATCTGTGGACTTCCGGCCACCTTTTGCAAACTGCATGTGTTTTCAGTCTGAAATGCTTATGGAAGATATTTATGATTTCAGTAACGAAACATGCATTCGTGAAAGCTTTTAGTCTTTTCAAAAGCACTTTCAATGGTCTATCTTTTGAGTAGAAGACAGGGAGCTGAGAGGACTATACACCAAGGGCTTCCAGCTCACCCAGTAAGGAAAAAGCTTTTCAAACTACAAATGGAAAACAAACATGGTTAGGAGGAGACATCAACCAAAGCCATAGTCCTGCACCATATCTGCTTTCCATAGTCTCAGGCTCAAACTTGTAGCAGATTTTATCCAAGGATACTAAAAATAAAACCACAAGTTTTGAAATGGAACTTATTTGTGAGACATCAAAAATATCAGGAAACTTGCCAGAACCTTAGGGACAGGTGATTATTTTCTAGATTTTTAAAAAGAGGGGGAAAAGAGAGATTCTAGAAATCCCAGTTCAGTAAGCTTGACTTAGCTAAGCAAAATCATTAAGTGTATTATTAAGCAGGTATTTCATGAGCAAGAAAAAAATGATAATTGTTAAGAAGACAGCGTGTGTTCATCGAGAACGAATCATGCAAAACCCACCCTATTTTCTTTAAAAAAAATAATTGATCTGTTAATTGGGGAAATGCTACAGGTAGTGTACTATCTTAATTCTGGGAAACCATTAGACAGTGTGTCTCAGCATAGTTTTTTTTGGACAAAATAGAGAAATGTGAGCTGGATACAATGTAACACAAGGATGATGATTAATGGAAAACTGCTAACCTGTAGGGAGATCTTTTAGTGATGCTTATTTAAGTCACATCCTCCTCAACAGTTATAGCAATGACTTGGATAAAGGCAGAAGGCAAATTTCTCAGAATTGAGAATGACTCAGAGCTGGGAAGCAGAACTAATACGTTACATTCCAATAAAATTGAAAAATGATGAACTTTAGTTGTTGTATTTGGGTCAAGAAGTGAATTGCATGAGTACATAAAAATGTTAATAGCTAACATTTATTGAGTGCTTACCTAATGTGCCAGGCTCATTGCAAAGTGCCTTATGTGCCTTCTCTCATTTAATCCTCGCAATGACCCTATGAGGTAGATACTGCCTTATGGATGAGCAAACTGAGGCTCCAAGATGATTAGTAACTTGCCCAGTGTCATGCAGTTTATAGGTGGCAGAGCCAGGGTTTCAACCCAGAATTGTCTGATTTTAAAGCCCAGATGAGACTGATTTAAACAATAACATCTTTTGTTATTTAGTGCTTATGATGGCCCAGTCACAGTTAAGCACGCCATAGCCCATTTAACTGCAAGTAGGTGTTCTTATCCCCATTTAGTACAGATTGGGGGAGAATGGTCCGTTTCTTGCCAAAAGATGTCCAAGTTTTAGTTGTCAACAGAGCAGAGTGATCCAAACAGAGTGGATGTGGCCCTAATCAGGGAAGGTGATAGTTTTATCGAAATCCACTGGTCAGACTGCAGTGAGGGTTCTGGGTCTAGTCCCAGGCATTATATCTCTTAAAAGAGATGCCAAGAGGAATGGAAAGAGGAAATGTTAAAGACTTTTTCCCTGAGAAGAAAAGCCCTGGGCAGGTGGGTGAACAAGGTGGTTCTCGAGCCCCTCCTAGGGTCCACCCTCCCTAAAGAGTTGAATCACAGCTTGGCGCGGAAGCTCTAGAGCAGTGAGCGGCGCAGCTCTGGACCTGGGGCAAGACGCAGCAGTGAAGCCGGCAGGATGGGCTCTGGCGCAGGTCAGGGACAGAGGTCTCCCTGACCCCCAGCGTCAGTCCTGGCCCTTGGGGCTGGACCTGCGGGCCTCTCCGCCAGGTCCCCCCACCCTCTCCCTGTTACCTACCAGGTGGGGCGTCGCCTGCTGCTGCAGCTGCTCCATCACTTCCTCGTGCTGCCGCTGGCGCTCATTCTCCTCATGCAGGTACCGGAGCCGTGTGAGCTCGAACTCCATGCGCACCCTCTCCAGCTCCATCTCGACATTGCACTTAGTCCCCGAGGTCCCCAGGGCCCAAGGCAGTTTCGTAAGTTCAGGTCCATCCCCCGCCTGGCCCTTGGTGGTCGGGCCAGCTTTGGGGGACAGCGACTTAGGTGGCCCTGGGTCGTCTCTGTTCTCATAAGTTTCCAGCTCCTCCAGGTAGTCGTAGGAAGAGTCTGGCTTAGGGGCCTCTGCCTCCTGGGGCTGGGAAGAGGGCAGTCCAGGGATGGTAAGGAGTCAGTATGGGGCTGCCCACCCCTCCCACCCAGGGCTCTCCCGCTGCCCCAAACCACAATGGACTGGAGTGTTTGAAAGAGTGTTTGAGTTGGAAAGATCTACAATGAGTTCTTTTCCGAAATGCACTTACATGGAGTTACCGGGACCTGAGGGTAGAGAGGGCACACTGACATAAAGGAACGACATCCTAAAGTTGCAAGAGGCGGCAGAGGGGACTTGAGGTAGAAGGCTGTGTTCTTGGTGATTTTTAAATCATGGAGGTAACTTTCCCCTACTCTATCTAACTTTGAGAAGAGTTAGACACCCAGGCCTCTGGGGGCTACAGCAGGAGAGAAGAACCCAGGCAGGGTCTGTGTAGAGAGAACCTAAATATTTGGGGACCAAAAAAGGGGTATGGGGGAGCCAGGCCCTATCCACAGAGGGAGGAAAGGGCCCCAGTGGGGAGGTAGGTGGGAAAGACCAAAGCTCCGGGTACTTCACAGTCTTATGGCAGCCTTCCTCGCTTCATGTCACAGCCGGTTGCCAGTGGTGGGGAGGGGGTGCACGTCACCTGCTCTTCTTTAGTAGCTCTCGGGGACCTCAAAGCACTCAGCTCCTATCACGTGTCCCTACAGTACTCTCTCTTCCCCTGCGGGGACCAGCTGGGGCAGTGGGATAGGCATTCCCTTACCAAAGCCGCCCTCAACTTCCCTTCAGACATGGGGTCATCAGGCGCCATCCTGGGGAAGGTTGGGCAGCTTTCTCCCGCCCCCTGGACTTCCATCGCCTCCCTGTCGTCTGTTGCCATTCAGAAAGCAATGCTGCCAATCGGGGCCTGAGGACATCTTTTGAGGCACTAGCATTTGGCCTCACCAGATTCCACAGACCAGCCACCATCACAATCCCCTGTCCTCATAATAACCCACATTCTGTCAGTTGCTAGGGCCCCTCCGGCAGAGGGTGTGACACCCTTGAGGTGCTGTTATGAAGAACTGCGGCATGGGCCTTTGCTCCCCGCAGGTCTGCTTCGAAAACTCGAATTTCGCCAACTGAGATCCAGAATGCATTTGAAATCGACTCCCTTGGGGTTCTCTTTTAAATGCTGACTGCATTTGGGTGAATCACAATTAGCTCCACACACCCTTTTAGGGGCCAAACTGTGTCCTGCCCCCCACCCTCCCATTCACATATTGAAATCCTAACCCCCGGTACCTTAGAATGTGACCTTATTTAGAGATAGGGTCTTTACAGAGGAGATTAAATTAAAATGAGGTCGTTAGTGTGGGTCCTAATTCAATATGACTGATGTCCTTAAAGAAGAGGACATTTGGATACAGACATGCACAGAAGGAAGACGACATGAAGATAAGGGAGAAGATGGCCATCTATGAACCAAGGAAAGAGGCCTGTGAGAGTCAGGGTTTTCCAGAGAAGCAGAATGAGTAGGAGATTATGTATATACATATATATCTTTTTAGAAATGCACTCACATGGAGTTCTCGGGACCCGAGGGTTAAGGAGAGGGCTCACTGACATATAAAGGAATGACATCCTAAAGGTGCAAGAGACAACACTGGGGAATTGAGGTAGAAGTCTACATATATATGTGATTTATTATTTATTATAAGGAATTGTCTCATTTGATTTGGGAGGCTGAGAAGTGGCACAATCTGCTGTCTGCAAGTGGGGGACCCAGGAAAGCCAGTGGTATAAATTCTAGTTTGAGCCCAAAGGCCTCATACCCAGGAGGGTGCTGATCTAAGTTCCAGTCCAAGGCCAGGAGAAGACAGATACCTTAGCTCAAGCAGTCAGGCAGAGAGAACCAATGCAGCCCTCCTCCACCTTTTGTCCTGCGAAGGCCCTCCAAGGATTAGATGATGCCCATCCACGCTGGGCAGGGCAATCTGCCTGACTCAGCCTACCTGAGTTAGCACTTGCCTTAATGCCAGTCTCTTCCAGAAACACCCTCACAGACACACTGAGAAGTAATGTTTAACCTGGTAATTGGGCATCCCGTGGCCTGGTCAGGTTGACACGGGTCAGGTTGACATTGCAGGCCTGGAACAGATCCCTCCCTCAGCCTTCAGAAGGAACCAGCCCTGCTGACACCTTGGTGGTGGGTGGACATCTAACCTCCAGAACTGTGAGAAAATGAATTTCTGTTGTTTAAGCCACTCCATCCGTGGCACTTAGTTATGGCAGCCCGAGCAAAGTAATACAACGCCCTTTATCCACAGAATGGATTGTGGGGGGGGCCAGCAAAGAGACTGGGAGCTGAGAAAAATACTGTGTCCTCTTCAGTTTTGTGAAAAGGACATCAGTCAGTTTCTGTAGCTGGAGGCAGGGCTGCATTATAGAAAGGGAAAGGGCTGCATTTGAATTCTACCTTGCGACTCTCTCTAGCTGTGTACTCATTTGTAAATGGGGATAAGGATTAGCTACACTGCAGCACTGATGTGAACATAAGAGAGTATATTCGTCCACTACCTGCCTATACAGGGGCTGTAAATGATAACCATCATCATTATTATGGGGGGGAGGGGCTCGTCACTGGAGAAAAGAAGGCGCTCGCCATCTATCTTCCTGGAAATCTCTGACTGTAGTGTGGCTTTCCTCTCCGGCATTTTGATGGTGACCATGGGAACTACCTCACAGCTGTTGTATCGATGTGGATCCTGCCTCGGCTCTAGGAGGAGGATGCCCAGTTAAATTTGAATTTTAGATAAATATTTTTTAATATAAATGTGTTCTAAAAATTGCATGGGACACACACTAAAAATTTATTCATTATTTATGCAAAATTCAATGTAACTGGGGACCCTGTATTTTTATTCGCTAAATCTGTTGCTCTTAACCTGCCCAAAGAAACAATTATATACGACCAAATAATGAAATGCTATTCAAATTGCTAAGTACTGAAATATACAATAAATACTACGGGTAGTTGTATTAGCTGTATATCCAACAACTATAAAATCTCAGAGGCATACAACAATAAATATTTATTTAGCTCACGCATCTAAGAGTTGGCTGATCTTTGCTGGGCTTAACTAGAAAGTTTGGCCAGACAACTTTGTGTCACGTGTCTCTTGTCCTCTTCTTGGGGACAGTGGGCTAGGCTGGGTGTACTCTTTTCATGGCAATGGGAGTAGCAAAGAGGTCTTGGAACTGACACACCATCACCTCCATCTTATGCTATTGGCTTTGACCATTCATAGAGGATGTTTATATGGCCAAACCCGAAGTCAAAGGATGATGAAATGTATTCTGTTTCTTTAGTGGGTGTGGAGTTGGAGCAGGATGAAGAGTTGGGGTCCACAAGACAATCTATCATTACAGCCAAGAAGGTCAGTTAAAACAGCTGGGGGAAGTTTGGAGAATGAGGTGACATGAAAGGTAGGTGGGATTTGGGCAAGAGGGAAGGATCAGCATGAGCCAAGTCTCGACCGATAATTATTATCCATTTGCCTCTCCATTTCTGCTCTCTGCCTTTCTCCACCCTGCACTTTCCCTAGGAGGCCGACCCCCAGGAAACTGAATTGATTCATTAGGCAAAGCAGTATACTTTAACGCAAAATGGAGTCTAGGACTTTCATTTCCTCTGTCTCTAGGTAAGATCCTCGCACGCCTGTCCTTTAGGGGACTCTGCAGGAAGCTGGGAAGATAGGTCTCGTAAGCCTTGGGTTAGTTTGGCACTCCTAGCAGTAGGAAGAATCTCCTCTTCCTCCACTGAGCCCACGGAAAAGAACACTGTAGTAAGGCCGCATGTAGTAAGAACAATGGAGATAGGACAGGGACTTGGGTGACCGGGTCTCTTGGGGACTGTGCCGATTCTGCAGCCAGGGCTGGTACAGTTTCACATGCTTTGTCATTGTTACAACTCGTCTGGTCCTGGTGTTTCTGCCACTCTATATCCTTTCACTTCTTATGAACATCCTTCCTGATATTTTCCCTACAGTGTGTGCTGACGTGTGTGGAGGGTTTGCTTCTTCCCCACTTCAGCTTACTTGTAACATCAGCTTCTGGCAGCCCTCATGGCCTCGACTGCATTCTGTGCTGTGTTTGTCCTATCTTAGTCACTCATGGCTTCCTAGCAGACTTTCCCAAGGGCAAGAATTAGAATGGCCTCGTTTGTCTCTCTTTGGGCAGAATGTTTCATTCTAGCCACTGGGCAGCCTATAGATAGGGAAGGTGCCCGCGTTGGCTTAGACGGAGGGGAAGATGTGGAAGGATGGGGAAGGCAGGGACACTGTGCAGTGCACAGCAGCGGGCTCTGTGTGTGGGGGGGTCAGTTTCTCTTAGAAGGGGCATTGGGTGCAGCAGGCACCATATTGAAGATCGTGGGCACATTCACAGACCAACACGTCAATAGTAGTTTTGGCAAATAACCAGAGGAGAGACTTGTGTATTAGTACAGCACTCATAAGCTTTCATGTACATGATCTCATTCGATTCTCAGAATGCCCTTGTGAAGCAAATGAAAGCAGGTACAATTATTGCTTCCTGACAAGCAAGGGACCTGAGTCACACAGATGAAGTGGTGTCTGAGTGCAAAGGACATTAGCAGTGGAACCAGGGCTGGAATGTTGGTTTTCCACCCCTTCCGCAGTGTTTTATACTAGACTGTGAAGTTGATTTTCTACCTCAAAAAACGAAAGAAGGTAGTATGTACATAGATGTTTATGAGAACACTGTTTATAATAGCAAAAGACTGGAAACATTAAATTTCTGCCAGAAAGGATCTGGTTAAGTAATTAGTGCTCTATTCATATCAAGAATATTATGCAGATTTTAAAGAGAATAAGATTAAAAGGGGGGGAAAAAGCCAAAAAAGGTGGATGCATCAGTGCAAATATGAAATGCTCTCCAAGATATATTATTCAAAGATACATGGGGTGGGAGGGGGCCAGTCTTAACTAAGCAGCATTTTGCACTCTGACTTAAAAAAAAACAAAACAATGTGCATATATTACATTCTCAATTAAAGTTTTAAAAGGTATCTGGAAGAGAGAGCTTTGTCATTATGAAGGAAGTTTAAGATATGTAACTTGTTCTAAATGAGGACAGGCAGGCATCTTGGAGCCACTGGGTCATATCCAACCTACGCATCATCTCCCCACCCCAATGCCCCCGCCAGTCTAGGGGAGTCTTTCGTCAGGGATGAACGTCTTACTGCTGAAGCGTCCTCTTCCCGTCCTGCGGCCTCAGCTATAGACTGCTGTGGTTTTGGGACACTTTAGCTCAGATGTGCAGGAGTGTTTAGAGGATTATAGTAACAGTAATAATAGGTTACATTTATTGGGCACTAACTGTGTACCGGGCACCAGGAGTTTTTCATGAATTATTTTATGTAATTTTTCAGATCGACTGTATACAAATTAAAAATGATGTAAATATGAGTTAAGTACTGTTATTACCTCTATCTTTAGAGGAGTGGGAAGTGAGTTTCAGAGAGGCAAATTCATCTGGTCGCAGTGACAGTAACAGATGAAGCCAAGACTTCAGCACCAAAGTCCCTGCAGTAAATCCGTTCCTGCTTGAACGCTGAGAGTGGTTTCCGTTTTCCCGACTAAACTTGGCTGGTACAGGGGCTACTGAAGAGGAGGAGGTGACCCAGAGGCACAGAGGATTTGTTGGGAGAGTCCGACTGAGGAGGGAGCAAGGAGCTGCTGGAGGAGGGCCCCCCGGGACGTTCGTGGGGATGTGTGCGATGGCATGCGTGTGGGCATTGTATCAGTCAGGGCCCAGTTAGGTGACAGAAACGACACAGTAATTCCAGCAGAGAAGGGAGACGTTAAAGAATTATTAACTACTAATAGGGATTGGCTATTTAGGATTAAAGAGAGCTCTAAATAATACAGGAAAGGAATAAATTTTAGAGATTCAGAACTCATCCGAGAGGGTATGGCTGGAGCCACTGGACAGTGTAAAAGTTCACTGAGGTCAAGGTTAAGCAGGTCAAGGCTGGCAAGCAGGAAGCTACTCACTGAAGTACCTGCAAAACTGCCCTGGAAGCTGCCTTGGGGGTGGTGTTGAACGTGCCAGGAAATCACTGGAGAGAAGCTCCGCTGGGAAACTTGAGGAGCTGCCCCGAGATACCCCTAGGACTAGGTGTGCTGGCCAAGCATTGCAGCATTGAGAGAGTAAGAAAAAGGGAAGCTGCACCAGAACCAGGAAGAGAAGCCCCTTCCTCCCGTGATGTTTATCTAGCTCCTTCCAATGAGAAAGCTTATCATCGTGGACTGGCAAGAGAAATGTTTATACACTTCAGCTTGAGTATCGGGAGCAGGGCAATGAAGGGTGGATTTGCAGCTGAGAGGTAATAAATTTATGCATACCAGGAATTTAGTTCCCTTTGAATACACCTGCCTCATTGAAGTCATCGAAAACATTTCACAAGTTCCTTCCAGAGTTCCAACTCTGGTTTAGCTGCCGAGGGAACACCAAGGGTCACCATGTGCAATTTTTCTTGCCTTTGTGGACTATATAATCTACACCCGATGCTCGCTTGCCTTCCTGACGTTTTGCTGGCGGGTTTTCTCTGCCCACAAAACCCTCTCTCCTTTGTCTCCACCTACATACTCCCCTCCAGCCTTCAGAGCTCATCCCAGCTACTACCGCCTGCCTGCGAAACTGTGTGCTTTGTTTCTCTGACTGCTTTGTATTAAAATTATCCGGTGCTGTTTCATCTCTCCCCCTGGCTTAGAGGCTGGGTGAGTGCGGAGCACATTGCCTTGCCCCCAGGAGGTGACAGAAAAGGGTTGTGTTAGCCAATGGCCCTGGCCAGGCTGTAGCTCCCTTCTGGCTTGTGTGTGACATTGGCAAGCAGACCCCTGGTCGAGGAGCCACATGTTGTTTATCTTTTCACACCCCAGCAGAACCAGAAGCCTCCCTTCCTGGGTCATATCCAACCCACATATCGCTTTTCTTTAGGATCCCTCGACTTAGTAGTAGTAGTGAATTAGTAGCAGATGAATTCCCACAAAGCTGGGTGTGGATCAAAGTCTTGTAAGTTTAATTCTATTTTGAGAAATAGGGTAATGAGTGTGGGAACTTTGCTATTTAAAGGAGTTTTGTGCATAATTTCACAAAGATGCTTTCCTCCAATCTATAATTTATAGAAATTTAATGGCCATTCATGTAAGAGCCTGTTAAGCAAAGCGTACCTATGGTGACCTCTGAGAGGCCTGAATACAGGTGACCTTATGCTCTAACCAGGCTGGAGCTCCTGATGGGAGGAATATTCCAACGAAGAGCTCGCTTAAGACTGAAATTCTGAACTTCCGTCATTCGGAGCTGGAACACCCTCCATGGCCCCTCCTTGTGTCACGGTGACTCTCAGCAACAACTTCCGATTAATTAATTTGAGGTCAGAGGAACTATCTAGTGGAGTGCAGTGGAAAATGTTCTGTACCAGGGACAGGGGTTCTGCGGTTCTGACCCAGGCTCCGCCACAGCTAAACCAAGGCTGGTAAGTCACTGAACTCTCCAGGCGTACAGCTTCTGCAGGTGAAAAGCCGGGGTGGTTAAGGCTGCTCCTTCGTCCAGGCCTGTTATAGTCGGTTCCGCCTTACACCTGGGCTTGGAGTCCTGTGCTGCATTTGCTGTTAGAGTTTCCCCACCTGGCCTTGTACATGTGCTTTTCAGTGCTGGGTCCCGTTGAGATGAGGTAATGGCATTGACATTGTTGAAGTCCATAAAAAAGCCTCCTTTTCTCATTTTATCTGACACCTTTTCTCATTTCATGTAAGTTTGTGTAAAATAAACTTATTCTCACGAAGAACTTCACTCTCCTCACCTTTGTGTGGTTCCATTCCCCCTCTCCCTAACCATGGGAAGGTGATCCTGACTCTGTGACGCTAGTGTTGGCCAACACTGCCCCCTTGTGGCCTATCTTGTCTTTACTGGGAGGCTTTCAGCCCAGGAGTTTTTCTGGATTCCTGCTCCTGGCCATTTGCAGAAGTATCAGAATGTCACCCCAGAAAACTGAACCCACAAGACCCTTGGGAGGGGTTGTAGCTCCAAAGAATGGCTGGCAGCAGCCCAAATAGGAAGAACTGGTTGTGTAAGGGTCAGTGTTGCAAGGAGGAGTTTAAAGTGGGAGGAATATGTCACCAACAGAAATACTTGGGAACCGAGCCCAGACAGAACCATGGGAATGAGACTATAAGAGGGGCACTTGGCGTCTGAGAGATCTAGTGGGAAACAGTCGGTAGCTGTCCCAAGCATGACCCCTGGAGGCTCCCTCCAGCGGGCAGAAGAGCTGTGCCAGCAAACAACTGGGTTTGCCTTTGGGCTTGGGGTAGGACCTCTGATCCTTGAAGGGGTGTAGGTCTACAGATCAAGTGGAATGACAAGCAGAGAACTAAGACAGGAGGAGGGGATGATCTGGTAGGGAATCTAATTCGGAGCTTAGAAAATAAGGTGGGAAGACCAGAGTAAGCACTCGGGACTTAGGACTAGGGTAGCAACTGGGCTCAGTTACCAGAATTAAGGACCAGGTTAGAGCAGGCCTGGCCCTGAGTCTGACCTGTGCCTTGTAAATGCTATGTAATCCCACAGGTGACTAGAGGCTTCGGGATAGATGGAAGTCTCCAGAGCAGGTGCCCAGACCCATGGGAAAGGATTACGTGCTTCTAGCTGTTATGTGGGGGCTGTCATTTTAGCCCTGTGCTTAGCTTTTGACAAGATTCCATGTAAGACCTGAGCCGGGTAAATTCTGAAAGAGCTGACCTTGTGTTTCTTCTCTGCTGGCCCTGGCAGGGCCCTGCTCCTCCCCTCAGCTTGTGCACTTGCTCTGGGCTGGAAAGTAACTTCTCTGCCAGAAAAACAAGGCTGTCACTGGAGCTGCTACCTGAGAGGGATCTCGTTTACTGAATCAAACCATGTCTGGTGGCTGCTGGTGGCTCATCGAGCCCCTCTTCCCAGGCATATTTGTATTTCGATTGGTATCAAGGCCTCTGCGCCCAAATGGTGGAATTTTAGGTGCAGAAGAAGAATAATGACAGAGATGGCTGGCAGTCTGGGGAGCCATCGCAGAATCCCTCATTGCTCATCATCAATTTGATGAACACCCCATCAGCTTAAGGTCCAAGTGCTTATAGTGGGACCCTCCTTAAAAACCCACATGTGGGCCACAACTATGCTGTCTTTGCTGGCTAAGGGGCTGCTTTCGTCACTGTGAGATCGAGAGTGTTTCACTCTGACAGGGACTGTGTTAGCACCTGTATCCTGCCTGTAGTTTAGAGGCGTTTTGGATGTGAGTTTGCTTTCAGATGTCATTTCCCAGAAAGCCAGTCCTAAGGGAAGCGCTATACACCAGACCCCTGCTGGGGTCCCTAATCCACACCAGCAGGTTAAAGTTTTGCAATAAAGGAACCACATACTTTTGTTTAGTGTGTTTTCCCAAATTTACTTGATCTAGACTTATTTTCCTCTGAGTGCTCTGTGTTTCCCTCCCTTAGAACTTCTTTCCTGCAGAACTCACAGGGAACTAGCCTCAGTGGCACTGGGATCATTATCAGAGGGTGGATCAAAATGCAGCTTTGACCTATAGAAGCTGTCCGAGTTCCCTGCGGCTTTGAGGGGCTTCCATGTCAGCCCCAAACCACTTATGTCACCAGCCTGGGCACTCTGGATCACACCCCCAACATGGGATTGGAGTTAGGGCTGCCAGATCTAGCAGCTAAAAACAAGAGGACCAGCTAAATTTGAATTTAGTTAAACGAATAATGTTTTAGTATAAGTATGACCCGTGCAGTGTCTGACAACCTTTAGAAGATGCTTGAGAGTTGTGGGGTGCCTCACAGGTGAATGGGTACACAGCTCTACAGAAGAACCATACTAGCACCTGGACACCACGTCTTGATGCCACCACAACCAGTCGCTTATGGGAGTCTGTATGCGTGAGGCCTCGGGCTGGGCTCTGCAGTCATTGCTTCATTTTATTCTCAGGAGCAATTGTTATTCTCACCCTGATTTATGGTGAAGGAACTGCTGCTCAGAGAGGTTACGTGATTTGCCCTTGTCACACAGCGTTAAGTAGCAATGTTGAGATCCAAGTCTAGGTTTCTTCTACTCCAAAGTCTGGTGTTTTACTTCCTTTTGGCCACAGCACTCACCGCCCCACACCCACAAACCTATAACCACCCTAAAGTTACCTTCCGAAAGAGCCCATAAGCCTTCACCTCACCCCCTTCTCTAGACGGCCCCCAGGTTCCCAGGGACCAGCATTCTTGTTCTCCTACCAGTGCCGCTCACCACCACGGAGACTGAAGCAAGTGGTGAGAGTTTTTGACTTGGTAAAGACTTAACTGCCCCTTCCCTGCCCTCCCTTTGCGGCTCGCCATCGGTCAAATGTCACTTTCTCTGTTCCCCTTGGACCATTTCCCCTTTCTGCCCCAGGCAGACTTCTTTTCCTGGGGCCTTGCAATGCATGTGGCACACCCCCTCCCCAGGCACTAATCACATGCAAATGTTACTAGTGGGTCACATGTTTCTGGACCTCTAGACTTGACTTTTTTTTTTTTTTCCAAACTTATTTCTTTAAACAGAAGCTTTAAGTTCACAGAAAAAGACTTTAAACTTTTTATTCAGGACAGGACTGCCTGATTCATCTCTACCCCAGCACCTAGCATGGCATTTGGCACACAGTAGGAGCTCAACTACATATTTGTTGAATGAGGCAAGAAGCACTGGAAATGATTAAAAACAACAAAGAAGTATATATCATTAAATGCACTTTTGCTGTAGAAAATAAAATTGATCACAGGCATACCTTGTTTTATTGTGCTGCCCTTTATTGAGCTTCTCCGAGGTTTCATGTTTTACAAATTGAAGGCAAGACCCTCCACTAGCAAAAAAAACTTATTTGATTGCGAAACTCGTTTTATTGCTGTATTCTCTGAAGTATGTCTGTACTGGTTTCTTGATATTCAAAAGTAATTTTTTCCCACTCCCCTTCTCTGATTGATTTTCTAGTTTGCTCCAGAAGCTTCTGCCCAAGGAGAGGCCTCTCCCTGGCAGCAGTACCGCCTTTGTCCACAAGATGGCGAGCGAGGCCAGCGGAAAAGCATCGCGCTGCCGGCAGGCCTGCGCAGGTGACCCCTTTTCACAAAAGATGCAGGAACCTGAAACCTTTCAGCCAACCCTACAAATGCTTATAGATGGTAAGAACTGGCCTTCGAAGTGGGTTCTCTGGCTGATCCCTGTGAAAAGCAGCCTTTTGAAAAGGGTGTTTAAAGGGACGATGTGACAGCGGCTCTGAAGGGGCTGCTCTTCATAAACCCCCCTTTCAGTTATTTTTCTTGAAACGCATAGAAAATAAACTTGATATAGCACAGACACAACCCTCAGATGCTAGATGAACATCATCCTTTTTGCCTCTTGAAGAGCAGTTGCTTTGGAAATCGCTCTAGCTCTGTGGCCACCTCCCCAGTCGACTGAAAGCGTCTCTCACGTCCCATCCCTCTTTGCACAGGTCTGCACTCTCTGAAGAGGTGAGCAAAGACTTCTGGCTTGAGCCGAGTGGAAAGAAGTGCTGGCCTAGCAAAATGGCTTGGGGAATTTCCAGCATGATGAGAAGATGCCAAATAACTCTTTTGCAGGGCTAACGAGGCCTACCAATATTTTCTCTTCAAAGTCAGCTGTAATTACTAAGGAAAGGCCAGCCATCCCCTGCCCCAGGGGGCATAGGTATGATAGTGGGAAGAGGGGAACTATTTCCCCAGTTTTGTGCTAAAACAGGTTTTAAGGTTGCAGCTATCCCCACCCCATTTTCCTTCTGACCTAAATCCTTCCCTGAAGCTGAGCCGGGCCCCGGGCCAGAGTGTCAGCTGTGGACAAAGGCGCCCTGTTTTGAAGGCCTGGCTACTGTGTTTTCCTACGCGGTTTGGTGAACGATGTTGAACTCCCCCAGTCAATATGATAACATAGAAATATGCAAAGATGGCATTTGCCTCAGTCCTACCTCGCAAGAAATCAGAAACACTGCCCTCTCGTGTTTCTACCACATAGCAACGGGGTTGTTTATATGAAGCCCCAGATCGAGCTGATTATGTGGTAGACGCTGTGCTGAAGGTTCCCTCAAGCCAGAGCTTGCCCTATTTTTTTCTGGCTGACTAGGGAGCTGACCATTACTCACAGCCTCTCCTCAGGGTCTTTGGAGCGTGAGTGAGTGACATCTCCCCCCACCCTCAAGGCCTGTTCTTTCTTCCCCCCACCTCTGCCTCCTCCCAGCACCCTGGCTCCTCTGCCTCAGGGTAGTGGGAGAGGACTGGGCTGGAGACCAAGCCTAGTTCTGCTGAAGCTACCCATTGTTACCCAAACTTGAAGACAGCTTTCGGCTCTTTAGGCAGTTTCTGCTCCTGCAAAATGGGGATAATAACATATGCCCTGTCTAACCTGCCAGTTGTCTGGAGGCCACGTTCAAACAGATGGTGCAGGTGACAAGTGGGGTATGCATTCGGGGTGGGCAGGGCTCCCTGCGGGCCTGGAAGGTCAAAGAATAAGGGAAGGTCGACAGGATAAGAGGGATTTGGACATGTGTACATTATGGGGGAGGGTGTCCCAGGTGGGGGAATGGTGGGAACAGTGGCACAATGACAGGGATCCACGGAACTTTTCCTAGGACCGGTGGGTGCATCTTTCTGGCTTCGTCAAGGCTGTGTGTGTGTACGCATGTGTGTGTACACATGAAAATGCGCCATTAATGGGAGACAAGTCTGGAAACTTGGTATGAGATCTAATTATGGGGTGTCTTGAAGACCCAGCTCATTACTTTGGGGAAAACTGCACATCTATGAGCAAGGATCACATACAAAGTAGTGGAAGGAAGGTTAATGTGGCTGTTATGTATGAGAGCGGGCAGGACAGCGAGAGGAGGGGGCCCATTTAGGAGACTATTGTACATTCTGGGTCAGAGAGGATGGCGTGGGAGACTGAGATGGCACCTGGGGGACAGATGCAAAAGCCATTACGTGGGAAGTATCAGCTGGACTTGCTGAATGCATGTCTCAGAGACCAGAAGGATGGTGATACTGGAGGAGAATCAGGCAAAGTCGTAAGACAAACCAGCTGTGGAAAGTTCAGCTTTAAGGAGATTCCACTGAGGTGACTGGTTCATTTGGCCAAATATAAGCAGTAACAGGTGAGAAGGAGAGCAGACACCCACAACTGGTAGGACTTATCCAACAGGCTTTCCTCATCATTCTCTCAACTCCGGGCTGCAGATGGGTACCGGTCTATGGCCTGTTAGGAACCGGACCGCACAGCAGGAGGTGAACAGCGGACAAGTGAGTGAAGCTTCATCTGTATTTGCAGCTGCTCCCCAGCGCTAGCATCACCGCCTCAGCTCCGCCTCAGATCATCAGGCATTAGATTCTCATAGGAGCACCGGTCCCTAGTGCCCAAAACGTTTGGGGACTGCTGCCTCAGTCTCTTTTCCTTTTCAGAACATGCTCTCCACCTTCACCCTGCATCTTGCCTGAGCATCTAGCTACCCATCCATTTAAGAAACTGGGCCTGCTGGCCTGGTTCACTGCTGAGATCTGACTTTGCCTGGGCGGAAGGATGCCTGGCTGTGGCTGGGCTTCACCTCATCAGGGGCAGGTATTCCTCTCTTTGCAAAGCCAGATCTAGGCTGTTTTTGCTGGCTAGGTAGAAAGCTTAGCCCTGTTTGGCAGGCTCTGTCTGGGGAGTAAAGACTAGATGTTCTGTCTAAGAATGGGGAGAGAAACAACAAAGATGGTTGATCACTTTCTGGGAAAAGTAGAAGGCAGCAGGAAGCATTCAGGTGCTTTCAGACAGCTGCTCATATGATTGATGGAGACATTTATTTGCTGCAGTTTTCTTAGAATCACTAATTTCTGGTAAATGCTCAGCACCCTGCATGAGAACACTGCTAACATTATGACAGGTGCATTTTAATTCAAAAGGAGTTGCAGATGCAGGCAAGACACTGATTAAATATAGAACTGGCAGAAAATAGGTGTTAAGTACCCACACGGCAGAGTTGGGTGGAGAAAGGAGGGCCCCCCGCTGTGGCTAACCAGTCCCTTCCTCCCTCCAGACCTCAGTTTTCTCACTTGTAAAATTAGGGCCCTAGATGGACAACTTTCCAGCTTCTTTTATACCTTGATATTCTGCAATTTATTTTGTGTCGCAGTCCCATCCTGGACCTGGGTTGTGTAGGCAATGGTGAAAAAAAAAAAGAATAGAATTTGTCATCTGGAAAAGGCCACCTCAAAATCGACCATCTCGGTCCTCACAAACGTTTCTGAAGAAATCTTGAGCAGCTGAGCAGAATTCTAGTCTTGTGAGTCAGTGTCAAACCTAACATTGTCCAGTTGTAAGAAATAATTTTTATGAGAGCTGGTCAAAGACTAATCTTCAAACATTTCTGAAGGAAATTAAACCCTTTTTTCAAAGGGAATTTTATGCAGACTTTGGATAGCACAGATAAACTCCAGCTGTTCTGGTAGAAGGGACCTGGAGTCCCCAGGCTCCTCTGAGAAACAGCAGGCTCTGAGCACAGTTTGAAACTGGCTGACCTGAGGGTCAGACTCTCTAACGACAGATACAAGGCTAAATGAGGTCCTGATTCCACGTTATACCTTTGCATTTTAGCAAAAGCCACTTTAAGAACCAGCACATGAATGTCCCCTCTTGTCTTTCGTTGAAGACACTGCACTGTAATATCATGAAATGTCCACTATGGAATGCCCCACATGAGAAATTTCTTTCTGTAGTCCATATCAGGAAAAATTAATCCCTCCTTCCCCCAACCCCCTCCCCACCAGGAACTAAAATGTCTTTTAGTTCTTTATTCAAAAACAACGAACAAGCAAACATTCTGCTCCCCTTGGAGGACCTTGTCCGTAATAAGAAGTGTATTACTTCATGCAATTCCCCTTTGTGCTGTGGGGTGGATGCTTAGATCGGCAATCAAATTCTTCCTCTGTCGGTCGTCTTGTACCTGAGAGGCTGAGAAGCCAAAAATGGCATTTCCCAGATTCCCCTGCTCCTGGGAATCTGGATTTAAATTAGTTGCCACCATCAGATGCACTGAGGCGGTGTCTGGAGGTAAGGTGAAGGGAGTACTTCATGCTGTGCTGGCTCTTGCTGGTGACCAGTGTGAATGTTTCTGTAGTTTGACTCAATGTGCAGCCACTAGCTCCATGGGTGTCATGGCATGGGGGTGGGGTGGCAGAGCCTCCCCGATCCTGGGACTGGAGTTTTGGTGGTGTGTGCTTGATTTCCTCAGTTTTGTGTATTGGGCTTCGATTCTCTGTCATCCTGACTGTGGCAGCTCTCCTGCTGGGCAAGTTCAGTTGCAGAGTTCTGACAGGCATTGCTAAGAGCCCGGCCTAGAGCTCTCTTCTCTATTACAGGATCCATTCTGTAAGCACCAAATTCCTTATGTGACAGCATTTTTATTTAACAAATAAACAAGACTAGATTCTTTTTCCTGTACTTGAACCCTGAGTGTTCCTCCTCAGTTACCAGGATGCTTAGATCCAAGTTTTTTTGCTTCTTGTTGAAGCTCGAAGTTCTTTGAGCCTCAATTTCCACATCTCTAGCTCCATAATAGTAATCTCATTGTATCATAATTGTTTCCTCTAATCTCTCACTGTTGGTGCCTCCCTCCAGCCCTCCATAACTAACATCTGAGCTTTTACAGTTTACCAAGCCCATTTCCCTATTATCACTTGACCCACACAACCACCATGGGAGGTCCACAAGACTAGAGGTAATTGCCATGGTGGAGGCAAGTATGGTATGTGGCTAGAGAAGGAGTGGAATGCTTCAGGTTGCCTGCGGGAATCAGAGAAGGCTTTTGGAAGATGTTATGCCTGAGCTTTGAGGAACAAGATGTCTAAAGACAGATGGGCAGGAAAAGCAGGCACAAAGGCTCAGAGGCATGAGCGGGCATGGCACATTCAGGGGAGATTGCAAGTATGAGTTCAGGACTGTTGGTGAGGGGATGGCTGGGGGCTAGACAGACATGTAGGGCCTGCATGAAAGGCCTGGCATTCCTGCCTGGGGGGAGTTCAGATTTCCCCCTATACATGACTGAGAGGCATGGAAGCAACATGACAGTGACCATGCTGAGACAAGGTGGAGGATGAGCTGGCGGAGTAAGGTTAGAAGCAAAGAGACTGAGCAGCCTGCGATGGCCGCTCAAGTAAGAGGTGATTAGGAGATGGCACTGGGGTGGACCCAAGAGGGCTGGTGATCAACCGGATGTGGATGGTGAGAGAGGGAGTCGTCTCGGCTGACATCCTGGTCTCTGGCCTGGAGAGTTGTGCAAATTGTGCTCGCTGCGAAAGGGATCTGAAAGAGGAGCAGGATTAGACACATTCGATTTCGGATTTTCTGGTAACCAGATGATTATTTAGGTCTGAAACTTGAGAGAGCAAGAGGAAAAAGAGTCGCCCATGTGAAGGGTTAACTGGGAATGTTGCAATTTTAAATATGGTGGCCAGAAGTTACAGGTAAGCTAAGACTTGACAGCGGTAAGAAGTTGACCATGTGACTATCTGTGGGGAAAGCATTTCAGGCAAAAGGCGTAGCGGGCGAAACGGCCTAAAGGGGGGGATGTGCCTGGCAAGTTCTGGGAATAGCAAGGAAGCCAGTGTGGCTGGAGGGGAGCGAGTGAGAAAGTACAGCAGGAGATGATGGCAGGGAGATGCGAGTAGGGTGGAGGCAGATCTTCTAGGGCCTGGTAGACCACTGGGAAGCCTTTGACTTTGGGGAGCCACTGGAAGTGTTTTGAGCCGAGGAATGACATGGTATAACTTGTGCTTTAAAAAGAGTGTTCTGGCTACTTCTCGGATAATAGGCCGTAGGGAGGGTGCGGTAGCAGCAGGGAGACAGGCTGCCATAGTAATCCAGGCAAGAGATGATGGTATCCTACGTCAGGATGATGGCACTGGGGGTGGTCAGGAGTATCAAATTCTAGGTCTATTTTGAAGGTAGATCCAACAGAATCCCTGGTGGATTGGGCTGTAGGGTATGAGAGAAAGGAGAAAAGGATTATTTTGAATTTCTTAGCATGAGCAGTTGGAAGGATGATGTTACCCACAACTGTGTTGGCAAGGATCGTGAGTGAAGAAGGTCTGGGTTCAGAGATCAGAAGTTTAGTTTTAAATGTGTTGAGTTTGAGCTGTTCATTAGGTATCTGAATGTAAATGTTGACCAGGCATTTTCAGTGGCATGGGAGAGGTAGAAGCCAGATTGTCCATGGTTGGGCAGTGGATTGGAGGGCAGGAAGCGGAGATTGAAATTATGGACTATGTGTCCTATCAGCCTGGCTGTGGGAGAAGGGTGGACTATATGGTGATAGAAAGGAGGGACGGGTCGAAGGAGAATTTTTTTCAAAAGAAGAGGCATGAGCATGTTTATAGGAAGTGTGGAATCCAACAGGAATCCATAGATTGGCAATCACAGAAGAGAAGTGGTTTCTGATGGAGCCAGGGCCTTGAAGTCAGTGACGATGGACACATCTGAACACCAGATTGTCTTTCCTCTGAGGAGGGGTAGTGTTGAGGGCAGATGGAGATAGATTTCTAGGCAGTGGCAATGAAAAGACAGGAAGTTGAGAGATTTTAATTTACATTTCTATTAGGGTCAAGTAAGAGGGAAGAAAGTGGAGTCGGGAAGGAGGAAACACAGAAGTAGGAGAGACTCCGAGGGGAACGGGAGGAGCTGCGGAGAGTGCCGAGGGAGAAGCTGGTGCCGTCAGCTTGCGCGGCATCATTCTTCATTCGGGTGAGGTTTTCTCCAGCAGTCCTATAGAAGGTATAGAAGGAGGATATTTAGAATAATCCAGGATTAGGGGTTTATGGGGTGAATGTGATAGAAAGACAAGCAGATGACCAAACTGAGGTGGTTTTTCAGAGAACAACTGAAGCGAAACCCTCCAGGATCTTGGCTGGATGGAGAAGGAAGCGAAGTCAGGAGAGGATGAGAGATGCGCAGAACTAGGTAGAGTCAAGAGCTCAGGTCAAGGTGAGGTCAGAGGTAGGTATAGTAGAGGGACCTGAGTGACCGCTGGAGGAATCAGAGTTTGTGATCTGGGTGTGGAGTATAGAGGTTAAGCCTTCAAAGATGAAGCGGTTTCCACGTGGGACCAAGGGCATGGGCAGCCCAGTCTGGAAAGGAAGTGAAGAGCACCGGAGCTGAGAGTGTGAGAGGCCCGGGGAGACTGGGATGTTGGGTATCATTCAACATGGATGAAAAATCCCCCCAGAGACGATTCCGGAAATTGGGTGAAAAGGAAGTCAGTGGTTATGGGTGATAAACTCCTCAATCTAAGTTAGGCAGGATTCAGGCAGCCCCTACAGAATTTGGATAATGGAGGTTCGGCGACAACGGGATGGTTGGCTTGGCCACCACAGAGGGAAGGGGTTTTGCCCTAACGCTGAAGAGGAATGGCTCAAGGAGTTTGTCCTTCTTTCTGAGGTTCCTCTGCATGTTTTCTGCACCTCTACGACAGCCCGAATTTCATTTGGCCTCCGGCTATTACCTTTTTTCATCTTTCTTTTGCAATACTGTTGGGTATAGTATACTTGGGGACAGATATAGTGTCCTCTCATGTTGCAGGTACTTAATAAATGTTAGTTTAAAAAGGGAAAGTTGGCCAGATTGTGACTTACATGGGTAGATTACCTGAAACAAATTCGTGAGAGCTTTACTTTTCCTCCATCAATGTCTATTTCAACACTAATGCCCCATCCCCTAAATTCAAGGTCATGATCATTTACCTCTCACTTGGAAACTATAAGAGATGTTAGATTCCCATATGTGTCAGCTGGGACCTTGCGGTCTGAAGGTGCCCCTGAAACCTGAGTGTGTGCTCAGGCTCCTGGTGATCTGACACCTGATGGGAAAACAAGGAACTGGAAAAGATGCCAAGCCTGGAAGTGGCTGCTGGGAACCAAAGGCTGACAGAGACCAGTTGTGCCGTGAAAAACAAACCATACGCAAAAGCAAATGTTTAATTTGAGGTGGAGCTTTATTTTCCTTATATCAGAATAATAAAGACTTTGGATCAAAGCCTCAGGGACTAATGTAAAAAAAATTAAATTAAATGTAATTATATGCCACTCAAAGACTCCCGGGAAGCCATTCAAATATGTAAGTGTCCTTCGTGAAAGATGGAGTTAGTTTTTCCTGATTGAGAGAGGCAAACTGAGGAGGAGGTGGGTTGAGTGGGGGTAATTATATTTGATAAACTCAATTACCACTTCTCAGCAACTGTAATGGGTTCTGCTCAAATATGGAAAAATGATTATGTGTTTGATCCCTTTGATGATGCAAGTGAATAAAAAAGGAAATAACAAAGTTTCTAGAACCTGGCAACTTCAAGGCCAGACCAGATCCTGAATTGTGAAAGCTACTTTGGGACTCGTTAGTGCATGTAGGACTGCCCGCTTTAGCCCGCTGGCGGGCAGCAGCTATGCAAATGCCCGGGGCAGAGGGATGCTGGCAGCCCGCTGCGGGCAGGTACTGTTTAACAGTCTTTGTTGCTATTCTGCACACGGCACAGGAATCGGCCATAGTTGGTTTGGGGATGCTCACTTTTTGTTGTTGTTGGTTTAATCCATGTCGAGTGCAGTTTATAAAGAGAAAGGACAAGTACCTTTGTACAGAATATACAGACACGGCATCACACCCTGGAGCCCAAAGTGGGGGGTGGTAGGGGAGACAACACTTTTCCCTGAGAACAGCAGTTCTCATCCCAGGAATGGTTCTTGGCAGAAGGCTGGGCAGCCAGGAGAACCCTCATCCAGCCCCTATATCAATCCCTGCTTCAGCTAGGTTGTCATTTTCTGTACCTCCCTCCCTCCCCCAACTCCTTATAAAGGGCCCCAGGATCTAAGACTAAGGAGAGGATCATGTCCCTTGGGGCATGTACCCCGTGTCTGGGAGAGGGAATATACACCATTGAACACCAAGCACATGGGACACCATTGGAGAGAGAGAGGCAGGCACCCAAAGAGGTGGGTGGGCCGGGGGGATGCTCACTTTCACTCCGCTGAATAAGGAGGACTTATTTTCTTATGAGGTAACCTTCAGTGTGAACAAGCTGTAGCAACTTCAAATAAAAATCGGATTAACCAAACCAGCCCCCGTTTGCATATGAGTGTGTCGTGAGGGAAGGAAACTGGCCTTCAAAATGTAGTGCTGGAAAAAATGGTAATGCTGAGATAATTGTTTGTTTATATTATTAATTGCCAGGCAATTGTTTTTAAGAAATTAATGAAAAATTTAAATACAGGCCTGCGGGGGTAAAGGGAAGAGGGAGAACCTGCCCTTCAAATAATTCTCCCCTGAGGTCATTTCATCTATTTTTCTTAAATAGTTTTCTTTATATTATTGTACATATACAGGAATATTTGGTAGAATTATAACCCTAAAATATGTACAGTTTTTCCCCCTGCCTTGGCACCTTTACACGTTGCTTCATGAATTTTAACTGATTTTTGCTCAGGGTTGCATAATATTGCAATGCATGGGCAGTTCAAAGTTAATAAAATGTTCCCCTTACAATGGACAGTTAGGTGGTTTGTTTATAAGACAGTATTGCCATGTAATATTTAATGATTTCTTGATGAGGAATGTCTTGGGTGCAAATAGGGAACAATTTAAGAAAGGAAAGCTAGGCCAGAGACTCTAGAAGTGGTCAAAGAAACTTGAAACCAGTGCAAGAGCAGGCCACAGTCAGTTGTCTTTCTGCCTCTCTGGATGGCACTTGAGATGGTATGTTCTCCTGGATGCTGTGGAGTTTGTTCTGAATCCCCTCCACTACCCTGTGTTAGGTTGGCTCGGATGCTGTGTAAAAGTAACTATATTTTATTTTCTGTTGAGCACGGGAAGGATGGGACCCTCTCTATGATAATCTGAAAGGAAAATTCCAAACATAAAGCATTTTTCACTCTGCAAAGGCTTTACAAGACCTTTAACTAATGATCTCAATTGCATCTGAAATATTTTGTTTCTGATCACATTGGTGTGACTTCTGAGTGAGAGAGAAGATGGACATTAGGGAACTTTAAACCAAAAGCCTAGAAGTCCCTGCCCCCTGGAAGATCGATGGAAAGCAGTAAGTACAGTCACACAGCATACACCTCTGTTGTGGAATCATAGAATCTCAGCATTGAGAAGGAGCCTTGACCCCTCGCCCGATTGAATATATATTCTCTGAGTTCTCCTGGAAGATGAGCATGGAGCTTTGGGCCTAGAACATTTCCTGGGATGGGAAATGTCACTAACCCCATGAGATACCCTTAGATACTCTAATTGCGGTCAAGATTCTCTTCCAGTGGCAATGTCAACTGATTCCCTTGGAAGTTCCTTTGGTGGCCATTGATTCTGTCCTGTGGAGCAACGCGAAACAAACCCAACCTCTCTGTCCACCCTTCAGCTGGTCGTGGTCATCATCATGCGTCTTCTGAGTCTGCTCCTGTTCAGCCTGTTTGTCTTCATTCCTACTTGTTTCTCATCAGACAAAGTTGCTAGACCTTTGCCATTCTGGTTCATCTCCTCTAGGCAAATGCCAGTCTGTCAACATCTAGCAAAAGTGTGGTGCCCATAATGATGTTTCTGAGATTAGGATGTGATGAACAATCCCATTTAAAGCCCCAGCAGAAATCTTCCTGCAGTGACTTTTTCTCATTTATGGGACAGTAAGAATAACATATGGAAAAAACAGACTCAGTGACTCCTCCAACCTTTATTCATTGGTTCTTTAATGATGATGGCAGTTACTTCTCTGGGTCATTAGGGGTTTTGAGGGAGAGAATGGATAAAGGAGCATTAGAAAAGCAGAGCTGGCTTGACCCGCTTCTTCCCAGCACAGAAAATAAGATCTTTTTCATTTGCAGTTCTAGAATGTAAGAGCTATAAGATTCTCGGAGGTCACTTCCATCTACTTCCTGATGCTCATATAACAAGACTGATGTCCAGAGAGGTAAAGTGACCTGCCCAAGATCACAGAGAGATTAACAACAGGCCCTAAAGCAGAGCCCAGATCTCTAGGGTCCTTCCCATCAATTTCTGCTGCCTCCACCTCTCTCCGTTACCTGTTCTCAAACTCTACCTCTGCACCTCCTCCCAACCCTCAACTGCTTTGTCCCTTCGACCATTAGTCTTACCTGAAAGCTTCATTTTGAAAACAAAACACCAAAGACAGAAGATGCCTTGGCACCTTTTTTTTCCCCATGAGAATCTTTTGCCTTGTGGTTTGTGGAGGAAGCTGACTTTAGCATTCTAGGTGCCGTGCAAAAGAGAACAGTGGCCGTTGAGATAATGTATAGGTTTAAATATGTCAGCAGGTGCAAGAGTTGTTTTGTCTCACTTGGGCTGCAGGAAATGTATTCACCCAAATATGCAGGCCACAGATAGGTCAGAGAGATATTTAAATAAAATTTCTGCAGAGTCAAGACCATCTTTAATTTTAATCTTTGGTCTACTCGCTGCCTCTGCAATATTGATCGGACATTCCAGTTTGTTCTTTTGTTTATGCTTTTCGTTCATTCATTCATTCACTCATTCACTCATTCAGTAATTATTTTTGAATGCCTCCTTTATGCCAGCAACTCTCCTCTCTTCCCTGTCCGAACTCTACTCTGAATCCTTTAAGATTCAATTGGAATCTCATGTCCTTCGGGATGCCTTTGCTGTCCAACCCAGCCCACAGAATTCTCCCTCTGCTTTTTGTACTGCCTGTAACTCTCATCTACATAATGCTCTCACATGTAGGTTTTGCCTTACCAGCTGGATAAACAAAACATTTGTTTAGCCATTTGCATCCAACCAAGTTCATGTGTATTTTCAGATTTCATTCTCACAACATTAGATAGATATTATTATTATCATGGCAAAAGCGAGAAAGTTGAGGGCTCCGAGATTAAGAAACTTACTTGTCACATGGCTGGGGGTAACGGTGCAAGACTCAAAACTCAGGTTGGTTCATCTGACTCTAAAAATTCTACTTTTTTGTCTTTCACCATGCTATAACTGTCTTAGACTTCTTTTTATTCTCTACTGAGTCTTACACGTTGTCAGTACTGAACTACAT
Organism: Pteropus medius; assembly: GCF_902729225.1. Lineage (NCBI taxonomy): Eukaryota > Metazoa > Chordata > Mammalia > Chiroptera > Pteropodidae > Pteropus > Pteropus medius. Next base: position 35,977,352 of record NW_024349800.1, read on the forward strand.
TCTCATTGATTGAATTGTTCTAAAGCTTTCTGCCCTATTTTGATAGATATACAAGGACCTATTCTCTTGGAAACCATTACAGAAATATGGAAATGTTGGATTGTACTGTGGCCATTTTTGTTTTTAGTGTTATCCTAATTGCTTGGACTGAGCCTGGAAGAAGATAAGGAAGAAGATGAAATAAATATATTGCCTTTATAAAGCAGCTTATTAGTACACAGCTATCACGTTATGCTTTACCTTCCAGAACAGAACAGAAGTCAATTTCTGGGGTGGAGGAGGAGAGAGAGTGCTCCTGAGTTTGCCTAAACAGAACAGATAACTTGATATCTGACATTTAGTGAAATTTCTCACTTTTTATCTCATGCCTTAACATCTATATCAACTCAGCTCAAGTTTGCTATTTAAATTGGCTTTGTTTGCTTTTAATTTAAATTTAAATTTATTTTAATGTGGCCTCTGGCAGGTCTCTACTCGAGCTTGAGAAATTAGTTCACTCTCTTGATTCAAAATTATGCTACCAAATTAGTAAGGGTCTCTTGATGGTGAATGCTAGATTGATCTATTTACATAGGTAATCATGGTATCTGTGAATGAAGACAGTTTCATTTCTTCCTTTACCATCTTTATGCCTGCCCCCACTTCCTCTTCTTGTCTTATTTTAGTAGCTAGGACTTCCACTATGATTATGAAAGGAATGATGACAGTGGACATCTTTGCCTTGTTCCTGATCTGAGCGGGAAGACACTTATTTTTCACCGTTAAACATGATATTACCTGTAGTTTTTTTTTTTTGGTAGATGTTCTTTATCAAGCTGATGAAGTTTCTCTCTATTCCTAGTTTGCTTAGTGTTTTTGCTATAAATGAATGTTGGATTTTTGTCAAATGTTTTTCTTGAATTGATTTATATAATCATATTTTTCTTCTTCAGCCTGTTGATGTTGTGGATTACATTGATTGATTTTTGAGTGTTTAACCAGCCTTGCATACCTGGAAAACAATTCCACTTAGTCTTGGTATATAATTTGTTTCATACATTTTTGGATTCTATTTTGGATAATATTTTTTAATTGAGGATTCAGATTGTTCGTTTAAGCCATAGCCATGAATAAATAATTCCCTTGTTCAAAAGCCTCAATGATTGCCAAATATAATCCACTAAAATCTAGGTCCCTTCGTCATTCAAAGCTCTCTATAACATGGCCTCACATGACCCTTCTATGCTTCTCTCTCACTATTTCTATGATGTATTCTCTATTTTCCTAAACATTTTCAATACTCCCTCAACATTCTGAGTTTGAATATTCTGTTCCTTTTACTAGGGACTAGGCATAACATTGAACTCTTTTCCACTCTCATTTTCTGAAATCCTATTTTTCTTTAATACTCAGCTCAAATTATAACCCTTCCCCTACTTTAGGAATTGTGTCTTTTTCATCTCCGTGTCTCCTGAAACACAGTGTTTCATGTATAAGGTACTAATGACAGGGACCTGGAATTCCGCTTTGGCCTCATTTCTCAGAATCTGACTTTCAGTCTTTGTGTTTTGATTTTAGATATTGATATCATCTAGTCTAGCTGTTCAAGTGGAGTAGCGATCCCTTCTATATTATCTCAATTAGAAAGTTGTTTCTGTGATGAAGCATTCACTACCTCATGGTCAATTTTGTTGTTGGACTTTGTAATTGTTAGAAGGTTTATGTGTGATTGAACCGTGGTTTGCCCACCTCTGACTTCTATCATTGGTTCACCATTCACTGGAGGAGCCTGTAGCTTTCATGAGGTGTTTTTAGGAGATAGCGCAGTGGAGTGGAAAGGGCTAAGGCTTTAGTTTCAGGCAGTCTTGGGATAAAAGCCTACAACTCTGCTACTTAGGAGCTGTTTTGTCTTGGATGAGTCAGTGGATTTGCCAGAGCCTCTATTTCCCCATTATAAAATGGGGATATTAGTACCGTTCTAAGAGAATTGTTAGAACGAATGACAATGTATGCATGAAATAAATTATGTAAAGCTTCAAGTGCAGTACCGCTAATTAAGTAGTCAGCAAATGACAGCAATTATTGAGCTTCTACAGTGTACACTACTAGGTGTCATGGGGAATCAAAAGCATATAAATGAATCCTTCCCTCTTAAGGCACTTAAGGCTAATTTGAATTATGTTCTAAATTCATTGCTCCTGACGAATAACAGGAAAAACTTTGTTTCTTCACTTGCCTATGGGATGAGTCCAGCTTGGCAAATGAGGGTAGTGATTTCTGATGGGGACAATGTCATAGTTTCTTGGGATTAGGACTGGTCTACTAGACTTAATTAAAATATAATCAGTTCAGTTGAAGTTGCCTGGTGGTTTGGAAAGGCCAGACTGTCAGCGTGATGCCTGTGTGGGAAGGAAAATGTGAAACAGACTTTCAGGGTTTATTAGGAACTGTGGACAGTGGCACTGAGGGAAAAACAAATGACAATTTCATAGAACTTTCGTCTATGGCCATGCCACCTAGAACACGCCTGATCTCATCTGATCTCGGAAGCTAAGCAGGGTCAGACCTGGTTCACATCTGAATGGGAGACCACCTAGTAATAACAGGTGCTGTAGGCTTAAAAATTTTTTTCTTAGAACTTTCTTTTCATGTCATCAGAAGACTTTGCAGGACAAGTATCTATTTTCAACAACAATAATGCATAGTGATCTCCAAACATTTTTTTTTAAACATTGGTATAACTCTTCCCCCTTCTTTCTCACACTAGCACTCTCATTCTATGACTTAGAAAGATAACTGTGTATAGCTAGTTTTTGTTAGGCCATGCAGTGTCTTTTATTCATGAATTGGTATTAAGATTCTAAATGTCCTGATCACTTTATTAAATGTTTTGTGGCCTTAGCAGGCAATTGATAACGGTTGCTCTGAATATTTTCTAGGCTAACATGCAGTGACTGACCTCTGTGACACATAGCTTTTGGGGCTATGAGACAGGTTGGAATAGATGCAGAACTAATTCCTGTGGGCAACTTTGCTGCTTCTCTTGGCCCACTCTGTGTGGAGGTTCAGTGGATTTTAATGCTGGCTCCAATCCTGGTTAGGCTCCTTAACTTGGTGGAGGAGGACTTCGGCCTCACCCTCCACTTGGCTTATGGCCAAAGTATATCCAGCCTTCCTTTAGTAGAAACAATAGATTATCTGAACTTCAGGCTTTTCCTTGATTTTAATAGTATAACTTCAAACTCTGCAGCTCTATTCTGAGCAGAAGCTTATTTTTAAAAAATAATGTTCATGGAGGATTACTTGAAGGATAAGTCATTCATCTGCTTCTCTATATTCCAAATATTATTCTTGGGTCAAAGGACACCGTTAGATGGCTGCAGGCTTGGACTACATTGTCTTGGTCTTCAAATAATTATTCTGATGAATTGAACTTTGACCTGTGTCATTAGTCTATTGAAGAATAGCCCCCTTGAAACCTGTTATATTCATTGTGGGTCACTATTGAAGGTGGAATTCAATGTATTACATTAGAGCAGGGAGAAAATTCTCCCTGGTTTTAGTACCAGTACACTTGCGCTTTGTCTGGGCACCTGTATTTACATTTTAGAAACCAGGAAACTTATAACCAATATTCTGTGTATTTGACCTGGGAGGCATACTGTCAAATTTGTGGTCCTATCTCTATCTAGCATTGTATCCTATTTCTTGCTTTATCTCATTTGCCTACTTTATTTTTCTTTCACCACAAAATTCTCATTGAAATGAAACTCTAATTTTACTGTATGGATATCTGTACCTGGCATAAATCCCTTTCGGAGCAGGTCGGGGCAAGTCTAAGTTTGTAAAAGCCTATTCTCCTTTGATGAAAGTCAGTGTGGTATGTAGAAAATTCCAGAGGAAAGAGCAAAGGGGAGGCATTCTCCTCAGAGAGCAAAGGTTAGCATCTGTTTACATCTCAGCTCTGTGAAACTTTCTTCTAACTCTCACAGGCAATACACTCAGGCCATAAGGTTCATCTTTTTCAGAAAATCAGGGAGATGGTCTAGAAAAGAAAGTCCAGGCCCACTGACTAGAAATGTAGTCACACTGGGCAGATGATTAGAGTTGCAACCCAAACTAAACACACCCTTTGCCAAGACCTCACAGTCCCAGTCTGCCTCACTTCTGGGGGGACCAGCAACTGCTCTGAACACTACCCCTCATCCCCGCAGGGCAGAGCATCCAGAGTTCCATGCATCTCTTTGGCTCAGTTCATATTTGCAGGTCTCTGATTAATTCTATATTTCACCCACTAAAGAGACAGGGGGCCAGTGAGCTCTGTACAATCCTGATGAAGAGGCAGAGGTACTTGCCATGACCCCTAGGAGAAGCCATGATTTCCTCAAGCTGAGAGTGTCATCCTCAATCATGGCCTCTCCTCTTGAGATGTCCTCATGCCTGTGCTCTGTGCCCTTTGCTCAGCCTATAGCAGCCTCCCAAGGCTCACTCAAGTCCTCTATGTTCTCTCCACATCACTAACAGTTATTCCTTCACACCTGGAAGTACCACCGCCTTAGGTCTGGAGCATGCTTGGTCTTAAATTCTGCTGTCCTTGTGGCTAGGCCATTTTTCCACTCCAACTAGATTTTAAACTTCTATAGGGCAACACGTATATCTATTCTAACCTTGGTTATATATTTCTCACAGACATTAATATGATTCTAAGAACCAATAGGTACTCAAAAATGTCTCCTCCTCTCCTCCTGTTGTTCTGCATTGTTCTCTTTCTATTTTTCCTGCTTCTTCTGTTTATGGGTCTCTATTAATCAGTTTTGCTGTGGTCACAAGTAACCCCCAAACCTTAGTGACTTATAAAACATAGATTTGTTTTCACGTTATGAACACACTAGGTCAGCTGTGGCTGTGCTCCATGTGTCTTCTCACCTGGTGGCCCCCGCTGATGGGGAAGCCCTGATTTGAGATGAGTCATGGCTGCAGAGAACAAGAGAACTGGAAGAAACTTGCACTGTCCTTAAGGCTTTTTCATTCATCCCATTGGCCCAAGCAAGTTATGTGGCCAAGCCTGATGTGAACCCCACCTACAGGAAAGCACTTAAGTCACATGGGAATGGTGGGACGTAGGATCATCTTTCAAGGAAGGGAGCCAAGAGTTGGGAACAATAAGACATTTTATCACAGGCTCTTAATAGGTGCCTAGGCCTGTTGGGAGCATCACATAAGGCAATGTATGTTCATATCTAGGTACAGGAGTTTGATGGTATGTAGCAATTTTAGTCCTATTTATAACAAGAAAACAGAAGCTCAAATAATTTAAGCAGCTTTTAAATAAATGAATAAATGCATGAATAAATGAAAGAATGTCTGTATATCATTCAGCTTTCTTAGTTGACTGCTAATGCCCAGCCCCATCAGCATTACCTCTCCAGGTAGTGCTAACAGTATCACTCTTACAGTTTTAGTAGAGTATTTAGTAGGTTTTAATAGATTACTTATCTCTCCAGATTAAGATATTTACATTTTAAAGGGGATATCTGGGAATGTCTCAGTCCCTGATGGTGAGTCCGATTGTGGAAACTTCAAGTACCACCCACATGTTGGACTAAAAGAGAGCCTTGTTAATAATACATGTTAAGCCTCTCTTAATAAGTTCCAAATCTGGTTCCAAATCATCAGTGGGTCTTGACTTGAAGTCAGTTTATATATTGTCAAAAATATATTTAAAAAAATAAAATAGAATAAAGTAAAAAGTATTAGCTTGTATCACATGTAGTAAGGGCAAGTTTTATCAAGCCTAACCAGGATTGGAGCCAGCATTAAAATCCACTGAACCTCCACACAGAGTGGGCCAAGAGAAGCAGCAAAGTTGCCCACAGGAATTAGTTCTGCATCTATTCCAACCTGTCTCATAGCCCCAAAAGCTATGTGTCACAGAGGTCAGTCACTGCATGTTAGCCTAGCCTTGCCTCAGTTATGTGTATATGTGTTGTATGTATACAGAATTGCAATCTAAAATGTGTTTTTCATTGAGTCGACATCAAAAAAATTTTGAAAGCCATTGCTTTAAATAATACCTCCTTCAGTTCATTTACTAGGTCCATCCTTTCTGAGATTTAGTTCAATGAATAGCCTTAAAGGTCAAAGTCCATCTTCGTGTCACATTCTGCCATGGAGGGCTGACCTGGATGACAAGGATGGGCTCTCCCTCTCATCCAGGTATCCAGGGTCTAGCCTAGGACTAGGCATGCCATAGGCTTCCAAAAAAAGATACATTTGTTATACTGCCTATATCTACAGAAGCAAGATGATTGATCAAGACACTCTTTAAGGCCTCTTCGGCTCTATGATTCCATGATCCTATCTCTTTGGTTGCAAAGAAAAGCAGTCACCACAATATCTCATTATTTTATTTTATTTTTTTAGGCAAGGCAACCCTTGGTTGACCTCACAGATTGCAAGGACCTTGTCAGCTTACAATCCCTTATTTTTTTGTTTTTTATGCCTACAGCACCTAGTCTTCCTAGGTGGTCTCCCATCCAAGTATTGACCAGGCCCAACCCTGCTTAGCTTCCGAGATCAGACGGGATCGGGCTTGTTCTGGGTAGCATGACTGTAGACTTCATTATTTTTTTCATAACGTGAAACCTAAAACATTTTGGGCTGTTCTCATACCTCCTATGTCTGTATCACTAGATGTTTTCAAATATTCAAAACTTTGCTAATTCACAAGGATAGTGGACGTTGTTGATTTTTGTCTGGCTAGCCCTCTTTTCTGCCAGTTCTGTTCCTATTTTCTATTAACAGCATTTAACCATAGCAATTAGACCAATGGATAAATGTGTGGCCCAAACACAGCCATCAGAAACCTTCTTTGAGATTTTCTCTAAGGAAGCTGAAATAGTTTTCTCTTTCTCTGAACTCATAGCTGGATACTCAAAATGATGTTAAGCCTGGAGCCCTTTGTGCCTTTTCTGTCCCCTATCTGCTCAAGGAGGCTGGGTGCAGTAAAGGATAAGGGCTACATTTAGAGAATGGGTGTGTGGCGGTAGTTTCAAAGTAAAAGAGAAATCACAAAACATACCAGGTTGAAGATAGCATGGTTTGAACTCTTTGATCCTTCTGACCTGAAGCCAGATCTACTCCTTTTATTTTGAGTCACATGTACTAATACATTTCTTGTGTAAGCTAGTTTCAGTTCTGTTTATACATCTTTTGTTTAAAATATTACATTTTTTTCCCCAAAAGTATTTATTGAGCACAAAAATGTGCCATGCACAATGTTAGATCTAGATAATAACAATTGCAAATCATACCCGTAGCAGGTTCTGCTTCAATTTTTTCTAATTTTTGTTTAGTATAAAAAATAATATTATTAAAGACAATTTTTCAAAGAAAAAGACTTATCTCTATTTCCACCAATGTATTTTTTTGGTTTTCCATGTTTCCATCTGGTGTTCCCTCATATGCAAGATAGTTTTCCATGGTTAAAATCATAGTGTACCCCAAATTTAGAATTCTTTTGCTCTTAACATCAAGTCATAAAGTTTTTGTACTAATAATACTTAATTTCTGTAAAACAGGATATCTCAGCCTCAGTACCATGGGCATTTTCGGGCCTATCCTATGCATTATAGAATGTTTAGCACTGTCTCTGGCCTCTCCCTATTAGATGCCAATAGAACTCATCTCTCCCTCCACTGGGACAACAGAAAATGTCTTCAAACACTGCCACATGTCTCTTGGGAGTGGGGATTGGGGGCTGGGAATTGTTTCCAGTTGCTAACTATTGTTGGATATTATTGCTTTGACTTAACACCATAATTTTCTTAAACAATCCCCTATAATTTGGATTTCGAGATTGCTCCCAATTCGTTGCTGTTGCAAATAATACAGAAATGAATACCCATGCATGTACTTATTCATATTATAAAATCTATATCCTGAAAATAAATTCATGAAGGTCAAGTAGCAGGAATGATAGATACTATCGCCAAGCTGCTTTTCAAAAGAATTCCGCCAATCTTGAGTATAAGGTACAATTTTGTTTTCTTGCTGTTTTGCCAGTATATAGTCTAATCTGTTGCAGTTTCAATGCAATTTTAGTTTCATGTGGTGAAAAGAATCTAGAATTTGGAGTCAGACTGGTCTGGATCGGAATCCATCATTAGCACTGATAGCAGGTTGACCTCTGGTACTTTCTTAATCTCTCAGTCTCATGTCTTCATTTGTAAAATTGGTCTAACCCCTACAAGGGTTGTTGTGCTCAAAAACAACTATTAACTGTCATTGTTCTTTATTGCTTTGGTTCTTCAAAATACCTCTGGCTGTGAGGTTGGCACTGGAAAATATCATTTGTACTTTAAAAAGTCTAGAGAGGAGAAGAAATACACTGCGATCACATAGGAGATCTGTGTTCCCTGCAGAGGTGGAGGCTGTTGCGTCAGAGAGGTTGTTGCTTCATATCAGCTATCTGTATGTGCTGCACCGGGTGCCTGCACTGCTGGAGCCTATAGGGGCCATCAGAGAAAGGAGTGGCAGAGCTAACTGATACCTGAATTATAGGAACAGTATGCAGAAATGACAAAACTGAGGGCTGAACTGTAATAATATGGGCTGTGGGTGTACTCAGGAGGATGGGAATACCACAGGCTGTGGGGTCCTGGGGGAGAAGGCTTTATGGGGACTTGTGGTGGGTCGCAGTTGAGGTAGAAGAGACAAGGAGATGGTGATAACAGGGTGCGTCAGTTAATGGGAACGGGGAGGAGCCAAGAAGAGTGGCAAGCCCTAGCCAGCATTGAAGGGAGCAGGAGTGTGCTAGGAGCAAGCAATGGGGTGTAAAGGAGGGCAGGTAGGGTGGAGCACAGGTAGAGTCAGGACAAGGTGACAGGACTGGCCCAGTGTTCCATCCTGCTGCTGCTGTTGAGGTGTTTTTGACCAGGTATTTGCAAAGGAATTGATGGGTTGCTGAATGGACTAGAAAGCTGATTTGAGCCCATAACAGCAGGACTCTTGATAAAAGTGACAGAAATACAATATGTACAATTTTAAGCAAAAAGAAAATACCACTATTGGTGGTTCTTCAAAAAGTTGAGAGAAATTCCATATGACCCAGCAATTTCAATCCTAGGTATATACCTCCCCCCCAAATTGAAGACAGGATCAAACAAAAACTGTACAGGCATGTTCATAGCAGCACTACTCACAATAGCCAAAACCTGGAAACAACTCAAATGTCCATTAGTGGATGAATGGATAAACAAAATGCGGTATATACAAATAATGGAATATTATTCAGTCACAAGAAGGAAAGAAATTCTGTTACATGCTACAACATGGATAAATCTTGAAGACATTATGATAAGCTAAAGAAGCCAGGGGCAAAAGTCACATATTGTATGATTCCATTTATATGAAATGTCAAGAATAGGTAACTCCTTAGAGACAGAAGGTAGGTTAGTGATTACTAGGGGTGGTGGAGCTCGGTGGAGACTGACTTCTTAGTGGGCATGGGGTTTTCTTTTGGAATAATGAATGTGTTTTGGAATTAGAGGTGGTGGTTGCACAACATTGTGAATATGCTAAATGCCACTAAATAGTACACTTTAAAGTTGTTAGTTTTTTGTTGTGTGAATTTCACCTCATTAAGGGTCATACCACAGACTTAGGAAGGGCTAGTCCTCAGAAATAGCTGGAAGCAGGATTTGAAAGCCTCTAAGAGGCTTCCCTCTTCTGCTTTCTGTGTGTCTGCATCATGGTCTCTTATTCCTCATGGAGGAAATGTGGCAGCTGACAGCTCTAAGACACACCGAGCATGGCGGCCTCTTAGTCTCTCAGTCTCTGACAGTGTTTCTTATTGGTTCAGCATGGATCAGCTCACTCTCAGGTCACTTTACTACAGCAGGGGACAGAGTCATAAAAGCCTTCAGGGATTGGAAGAACTGATGGAGCCAACGATGCTGAAGTGAAGTGACTTGGGGGCCTATATACAGATTAGATTCCAAGGGAGAATGAAAAAAATCTTGTCAAGCAGGTCCACCTTGCAAATTTAATAAGGATGTTCAAAGTAAATGCCACCTTTCTGAGGAGCACCCACCTCCAGAGTCCAAAACAGATTTATGGTGGTGGCTTTGCTTTTAAGTTGCCGCTGGAGCCTCATAGGGCCAGACGTGAACACAGTAAGATGCTCAGTACATGCCTTGGTGCTGCTACTGATTCCAGGTCCGCAAGGATTAATTTCTTTCATTCATTCCCAGCACGTCAGCAAGTCCAATATCAGCCCTACAGCCACCACCCGTCCTGATTCTCTGGACTGTCTCTCCAGTTGGCTCTTACCAGTGCCCTGGTTTCTGCTGTTATCCTTCCACAGTCCACTCCCCACAAAACATAGGCATCTAAAAGGTAAATCAGATCACATCGAGCCTTTCCCTAAACCCTTCGATGCCTTCCCACTGCTTTTTGAATAAAGACAAACTCTACTAGGGTCTGTAACTCCATACCTCAGTGACTCTCAACCTTGCCTGTGCTTCAGAATCACCTGGACTTTCCACAGACCAATTGAATCAGTCTCAGGGTGAGGGGTTAGGGGGCTCAGCATGAGTATTTTCTAGAAGCTGTAGAACCGATTCTGTATTGAAGCCAGAGCAGAGAGCTTCCGCCCTCCATGTTCTGGTAGCTGCCTGCCTCTCTGACTTCTCCTTTAGCACTGTCCCCTCCATTCCCACACTCCTGCCACATTGTCCTTTTTCTGCTCCTCAAGCCCAGACAAGCTTATTCTGACCCTAGGGCATTTATGCTGACTTACTATTCGGCCTGGAATGCTTCACCCTCAGGTGTTCACTTGACTGGCTCTTTGTTTTTCTGATCTGTGCTCAAATCCCACCTTCTTGGAGAATCTCTCTGATCATTTTATCTAAAGTTATTTCTACCTTTTTTTTCGCTAGTTGTTTTTTATCGAGTTACCCTGTTTTTCCTTTTTCATAGCACTTATCACTATCTGAAATAAAAAAGAAATCTGTTTATGTCCTGTGTCTCATACAAAAAATTTCAATCCCATGAGAAAAGAGACCGTTCTTGCTTTATTCACGCTTTATCCTCAGAATCTAGAATAGTGTCTGGCATTTGAAATATGACTGAATGCTTGCATCCAAAATTCCACATCATTTAGATATGGGCTGTCCATGCAGCTATTGAGCTCTTGATATCTGGCTAATCCGAATTGAGATGTGCTGTCAATGTAAAATACACACTGAATTTTAAAGATTAAGTATAAAAAAAATGTAAAATACCTTGTTAACAGTTTTAAAAATTTTATGATATGTTGAAATGCTAACATTTTAGATATATTGGGTTAAAACGTTATTAAAATTAATTTTACCTTTTACTTTTTATAATGTGGTTATTAGAAAATTTCAAATTACATGTGGGACACATTAAATTTCTATAGAACAACCAAGGAGTTAAAAGGGTGGGTGACTTCATCAATGGTGTAAACCCACCAGCCCCCACAATGTCATAGCCCCTACACTTGGAGCTTCAGTTCCAGGAAGGTTTGGTGACCTTCACGGATGTCTTATTTCTGTAAACAACATCCCTGCAGTTGCCAGGCTAAGGACTTTTATTATGTTGGCTTGAGCCTTCTTGCTTCTGTTTTTTCTTTTCTTCACCATTAGTCTATCTTTGTTCTCTTCTTGCGTTTTTGCTATAATCTTTTCCATGAACAATTGATAACTACTGTTTAAAGCACGCCTTTTGTTTTTCGTTATATCTTTTCTAAGCCCGCAAAACCATCCAAAAAGAACCAGAGAGCTGTGAGAGCTAGATGGGACCTTAGGAGACATTTTATAAATCAGGAGAGTTGAGCTTTCAGAATGCGATGGCCTCGCTTCAGGTTACCAGGGAGGTAATCATTGAACCCAAACTCAAATGCAGATATTAATAAGCTATGCAAAATATGAAGTGCTGCACAAACCACAGCCCCTGTACTCAAGAGACCTCTGGTGTAGGTGGATAGATAAGGTGTGAACAGGTGAGGATGTAAACAAATATGTACACACCAGAACATAAGAGGATGGGGAGACCTCAGGAGACCAAGAGCTGGGGCCAAAGGTGGATTCCTAAGAGGGAAGAGGCTCGAGCTTAAAGGATGAATGGTATCTACTAGGAGCAACTAATTTGGCACCTTCCCAAGCCCCATTGTGACCCACAGGACAGTGGTTTGCCCAGATTTAGACAGTTCTCAGAGTCAGTCATCTTAGCACCCAAAGGTCTCTGAGCCAAGTTTGGTATTAAAAGCCTTAGTTTGTCAGGCTGATTGGACTTCCATTGTAGTTCTATGAAAAACCGGGAAATAAACTCATTCATTCAGTTATTCATTCTACAAGGACACTTGAAGAACCTACTATGTCTCAGGCACTGTAAACATAGAGTTGACTAAGACACAGTCACTTGGTACCACAAGGAGAGGTCATCTAAGAACAAGACAGAGAAGCAGAGACATGCAGAGGACCTGGTGGTCCTCAGTGACATCACTGGGCCTTTGAACTATAACTGCCAGAAGATAGATTATAAAAATTATTTGCGGGCTTAGTTTTATGTGAATCCTTTCCTTTATATTCATGCAAATATTTTTGTTTCCTTGTTTCAATCTTCTCATTGGAATGTCACCTTACTGCATATTTCGCATGCAGATTTGACTTTAAAATATCATTTTCTCTAAAAAAAATTTAGTGTTAAGGGAAGTTAAATCTTCTTTCATGTTTGTCAATGGAAAATTCTAAACATTAGTTCACATTGGATTGTGTTTTGTGAGAAGTATTCTCTTGCTATGAGAAGCATGTGGGCGCCATCTCCTAGGGATCATTGTCCAGTAAACAGAGGAAAGCTATAGAGAGAGATTTCTTTCCCATCTAATATCCCAATTTATGAATACAATTTTCTTCTTTTATTGGGAAGGATTTAATTTGTTGCTTCTGAGTTGTGAATTAGATCAATTCTTTTCATTGCCATTGTTTTGAATAGCGATCAAATTTTTGTTTATTATGAAATTGCAAGAGTTTCATCTGATGTGTTCAAATTGTGGATTTGACAAAAATTTCTTGTTTTTATTGCTTTGAGCAAGAAGTAAGGCTTCGTTAAGTAAAGATATTCTAATGTCTTTTTCTCAAATTCTATTTTGGGTCATGTTTGACAGAAGTTTGTTTACTTTCATTGCTTCCATTATTTAGAAACGTAAGCAGATTATCTCTGAATATCTTTCTATTACTTTTTCTTTTCAGTTTTTTCTTCTTTTTTGAGTTCTAATTTGCTATTCTGTTTCTAGCATGATCTTCACTTTACACATGCTCAAAGATTTACAGTAGTAAAAATTTAAATGTATTTAAGTGAAATACAAGTGTTCAAATATATTGAATTTGAATACGTTTTTACCAAAATTAATTAATATTAAAAGTTAAAATTATCTTTCATATCTGTATTCCAAAGTTATTTATTTCTTCTTAACTAAAATAAAAGGCAAAATACAAACTATAATTAAACTATCAAAATTTTAAATAAAAAATAAGTCTAAAACATTTAAATATTTTACTATATTTTTAAATATTTTACTATATTTTTAAACATAGTTTTTATTAAAACTATTCACAGTTCTAGAATTTAATGTTTACTTGCCCTGATGAAGAATCAAAATCACATTTTGTGCATATTACGTCTAGTCCCATATAGAATTTAAGAATAATATGAATGGTTTAATATTGTAAAATGCTCCTTAGCCATCATGAGCAACTATTGTGGAATCTAGTAATTTGTGAGTACCTCTAGAACCACTACTGGGAATATAAATGAAGCAAGAAAAAGTACACTCAGCACTACTGGAAAATAATAATTTTTTATGCAAGAATCCATTGAATTCATGCTGAAAGTTAGGAGTTGATTAACTTGTCTTTTCTCTTTACATATGTGCTTTGTTACTTAAATCTTTCCTACATTCTAAAAAAGTGTCTATCTCTGATATTGGCAGGGCATGACCTATAAATCTTCCCGGTATTCTGATGGGCGGAAGAAATTCTTTTGAGAATCTCTGGGAGCCTGAATGGTGTTAGTCATAACAATCGGCATTTAGATTATGCATTGTGTTGGCATTGAGTGCCAGATCCTAAGTGACAGAGGTGAACATGTGTTTTTTAATAAAGTATGTGTGTGTGTGTAAGGTATGGACGGAGAGTCACTTTTTCTGCATATAGATATCCAGTTGTTTCAGCACCATATTTTGAAAAGACTATCTTTTCTCCACTGAATTACCTTTGCATTTTTGTTAAAATTCAACTGCCCAAATCTGTATGGGTCCATTTATGGACTCTATTTTGTTTCATTGATCGATTTTTCTATCTTTACACTGTCCTTATTGGTATTTTTTACAACGTCTTCATTATTATAGCTTAATAATGCCTTGAAGTTGGATTGTGTAAGTCTTCCAACTTTGTTCCTAGTTTTTAAGGTTGTTTTTAAGGTGTTACTATCTGAATTTTAAAGTCAACTTAGTTTCTATAAGAATTTTAATTGGAATTGCATTAAATATACAGACCAATTTGGGATAATTGACATCTATCCAATATTGAGTCTCCCAGTTGATGAACATGACATAGCTCTACATTTAGGTTTTGTTTAATTTATTTTCAGCATGTCAGTACACTCTTTAGTTTTTAGTGGATAGGCCATGAACATCTTTTGTCAAATATCTTCCTATTTCATATTTTCGATTAATTAAAATGTTTAAAAAATTTTATAATTGCTTGACTAGTATAAAAAACATAACTGATTTTTTAGATGTTGACTTTGTATCCTATACTCTTGCTAAATTTATCTATTAGTTGTAGCACCTTTTTTTAGTCTCTGTAGGATTTTCTACACAGGTAATTGTGTCATCTGTGAATAAAGATAGTTTTATTTCTTTGCAGACTGGATGGCATTTCTGTCTATTTTTATCCCCTTATTACAAAGGCTAAAACCTCTAGTACAAAGTCAATGAGAAGTTGTGAGAACAGTCACCTTTGCATTATTTATAATCTTAGGGGAAAAGTATTCAATCTTTTGCCATTAAGCAAGATGCTAGCTGTGAGTTTTGTGTAGATGCCCTTTATTCATTTAAGGAAGTTCTCTTCTACTACTAGTTTGCTGAGTTTTAAAATAAGGAATGGATATTTAATTTTATCAAATGCTTTTTCTGTGTCTATTGATATCATTGTTTTTTTCTTTTTTAGTGTGTTAAAATAATGAGTTATATTGATTTTTAAATGTTAAGTCAACCTTGCATTCTTGGGATAAACACCACATAGTCATCATATGTTATCCTTTATATGTACCACTGGATTCAATTTGCTGAAAATTTTTTAAAGAATTTTTGTGCCTATGATTTTGTTTAGTTAAGTGTCTATGTGGTTTTGGTATGGGATAATGCTAGATTCAAATAATGAATTGGGAAGTATTCCCTTCTCTTCAATTTTTGGGAAGAGTTTGTGCAGAATTGATATTACTTATTCTTTAAATGTTTGGTAGAATGTATCAGTGAAGCCACTGGGGCCTGGAAAATTCTTTAAAAGATATAAAGCTACTTCAGTTATTTATTTCTTTTTGAGTTAGGTCTAGGTATTTTAGTGTCTTTCAAGGAATTTGTCCATTTCATAAAAGTTTTTGGACTAATTGGCATAAAATTGTTTATAATATTCGCCTTTTATCCTCTTTGTATACGTTGCATCTGTACTAATGTCACCTCTCATTCTTCATATTGGCAATCTGTATCTTTTATTCTTGATTCGTTTGGCTAAGAGTTTATCAATTTTATTGATCTCTATTTATTGACTAGTTTTTAGTTTCATTGATTTTCTCTATCGTTTTCCTTTTTTTTTGTTCACTGATTTCTGCTCACATTTTTCTTTTTTATATACTTTGGTTTAATTTTCTCTTTTTTCATTTTTTAAGGTAGATGCTGAGATCACTGAGTTCAGATATTTCTCATTCCAGTACTGGGGGAGGGGCAGCGGGGGAGTCAAGATTGTGGACTAGGCAAAGGCAGGGTGTGCCTCCTCTCATGACCGCATTAAAATTACAACCAAATTATAAAACTTGTAGAATTACCTGAACACTAGAGAAACATCATATACAACTGAAAAAAATAAAGGAAAATCCAGATCGAAACTGGCAGGAGACACGAAATGGGCTTACCCGCATCTACATGTGTTGACTGAGCCCTTGAAAGGGACAGCAGCTGCAGAGAGCCCCTGAGGGAGGGACGGGCCCTAGCCCTCCCTACACAGGGGCTTCCCAGCCCAGGGTCCCTGGGAAGAGGATTCCTACAAAATCTGAATGTGAAAATCTGGGGATTCCAACCGTCCAGGTGAAACGGAAGGAACTCGAAAACCCAGATGTTTCCCTTAAAAGGCCCGCTCACAGACTCGCTCGCTCGCAGATACTTACCCTGGGCTCCGGTGGAAGGTCAGCAGCTCAGGAAGTGTAAGAGATGTACTGGGAAAGACTGAGTTGTATAGCGCGGGGCAAGGGCTGGAGGGACAGCCGCCATCGCTCCTTCGCCGGGCCCCACTCTGATGCAGTCTCGCCTGTGTCGAACCCTCCTCCAACACGGCCAATCCTGAATCTGTATTGGCCCAGTGAGATTGGCTCACTCCTGTGACTCCCTGAGACCCCGCCCTATCCAACCCACAATTTGCCGTGGGCAAGCTCATTGCCGGAAACTAGCCGCACCCTGTGCTCCTGGGAGGGGGTGCATTTGTCAGGGTAGACAGTGCTCAGCTCCCGTGGCCCAGGTAAGGTCCGTGCATCTTGGGAGAAACTTTTGGTGGCAGGCAGCTGGTGCCAGTATGAGATGCAATATTTCTTGAAGAAATCTTGGGTTTATGGGCACGGGATGGGCAGCAGCTGGCCTCAGTGAGATCTTGGTGCCAGTTTTGGTGCCAATGTTGAGCCTGTGGCTACCTGCAAGATCTGAGACTGCATTGGCCAGGGGAAAGCTACTCGCTTAATCCCAGTGATTCACAGGGTCCTTGCCCCACTCAATTTGCATGCTACCCAAAGTCAGCTGCAGAGCCTTATGGGCAGGCAGCTGGCAGGCAGCCTCAGGACCTTTTGCTAAGTCACCCTAGGCCCTCTAGTGGGGGCAACCAGCCACAATTCACAGTGTAGTCTCTCCTATTTGCCACTAGGACCAGCATAGGCAGCGAACACCGGAAGATCACTTTGTACCTCCTACCAGGTAGCCTTGGGCAATCAAAGGCAGTGGCTGACCTAGGCTTGCATGGGAAACCTTCCCAAGGGGCCACGGAACCAATACACCTGGAGGCTAGTGTCAGACCATAACAGAGCACCACCTAACTAGCCCCACAAGTGGCACACCCAAAGGGTGGGCTCAATAGATACATGAGCCCACTAGGGAAAATCCCACTCTGGAATCAGTCCCCACACAGAAGCTCATACCTTGTGAGTGTGGCCAGTCCTCACAGCCGGTCATCTTAGAGTCAATCGTATCCACCGATATGCTGATTAGGCTGATATCTCTGAAGAGAATAGATGCAAAAATCCTCAACAAAATATTAGCAAACTAAATTCAGCAATACGTTAAAAAATCATACTCCATGATCGAGTTGGATTTATTTCTAGGCTGCAAGGTTGGTTCAATATCAGCAAATCAATTAATGTGATATACTGCATTAACAGATTGAAAGATAAAAATCATATGATCATATTAATGGAAGTAGAAAAAGCATTTGACAAAAATCCAGCATTCATTTATGACATCTTTCAACAAAACAGGAATAGAAGGAACATACTACCACATAATAAAGACCATATATGACAAACCTACAGCTAACATCATACTCAGTGGGGGAAAGCTAGAAGTGCTTTCCTTAAGTTTAGGAACAAGACAAGGATGTCCACTTTCACCACTTTTATTCAACATAGTATTAGAAGTCCTAGCTACAGCAATCAGACAAGAGAAATAAAAGACATCAAAATTGGAAAAGAAGAAGCAAAACTGTCATTACTTAAAGATGACATAATATTATATGTAAAGAACCCTAAAGATTCCACCAAAAAACCGTTAGAACTGATCAATGAATTCAATAAAATAGCAGGATATAAAATAAATATTCACAAGTCAGTTGCATTCTTATATACCAATAATGAACTATCAAAAAGGAATTAAGAAAACAATCCCATTTATAATTACATCAAAAACAATAAAATACCTAAGAGTCGAATTAACCAAAGAGGTAGAAGACCTGTACTCAGAAAATTATAAGTCATTGAAAAAAGAAATTTAAGAAGATACGAATAAATGGAAGCATATACCATGCTCATGGATAAGAAGAATCAACATCGTTAAAATGTCCATACTACCTAAAGCAATCTATAGATTCAATACAATCTCTATCAAAATATCAATGGCATTTTTCAGAGAACTAGAACAAATAATCCCAAAACGTATATGAAACCGTAAAAGATCTCGAATAGCTACGACGATCTTGAGAAAGAACAAACTTGGAGGTATCACACTACCTGATATCAAACTATACTACAAGGCTATAGTAATAAAAACAGCACGGTACTGGCATAAAACAGATACATAGATCAATGGAACACAATAGAGAGCCCAGAAATAAATCCATGGCCTATACGCTCATTTAATATATGACAAAGGAGGCAAGAATAAACAATGGCGTAAAGATAGTCTTCAATAAATGGTGTTGGGAAAATTAGACAGATACATGCAAAAAAATGAAAGTGGACCACCTTCTTATACCATATATAAGAATAAACTCAAAATGGATTAAAGACTTAAATGTAAGAACTGAAACTATTACACTCCTAGAAGAAAACAGAGGCAGTAAATGCTCTGATATTGTTCTTAATTTTTTTCTGTTATATATCCTCAGGCAAGGGAAACAAAAGGAAAAATAAATGAGACTACATCAAACTTAAAAGGTTTTGCACAGAAAAGGAAATTATCAACAAAACGAAAAGAAAACCTACTGAAAGGGAGAAGATATTCGCCAATGATACATCTAATAAGGGGTTAATACCCCAAATTTATAAAGAACTAATATGACTCAACACCAGAAAAACAATTCAATTAAAAAATGGGCAGAAGACCTGAATATATATTTTTCCAAAGAGGAAATACAGATGGTCAATAGAAATATGAAAAGGTATTCAATGTCACTAATCATCAGAGAAATGCGAATTAAAACCATAATGAGATATCACCTCACACCTGTCAGAATGGCTATCATCAATAAATCAAAAAGTGTTGACAAGGATGTGGAGAAAAGGGAACTCTCATACACTGTTGGTAGGATTGCAAATTGGTACAGCCACTGTGGAAAACAATTTGGAGGTTCTTCAAAAAATTAAAAGTAGAACTACCTTTTGACCCACAAATGCACTTCTGGGTATTTATCCAATGAAAACCAAAACACTAATTCGTAAGGATTTGTGACCTTCTATGTTCACTGCAGTGCTATTCACAATAGCCAAGCTGTGGAGGCAAGCTAAGTGCCCGTTAATAGTTGATTGGATACAGAAGCTATGGTACATATATACAATGGAATATTACTCAGCCATAAATGAAATCTTTACCATTTACAACTGCATGGATGGACCTAGAGGGTATTATGCTAAATGAAATAAGTCAAACAGAGAAAGACAAATACCACATGATTTCACTTATGTGCAGAATCTAAGGAACGAAAGAAGAACAAACAAAGTGAAATAGGCTCACAGATAGAGAGAGCACACTGGTGAATGCCAGAGCGGAGAGAGTGTGGAGGGCAGGGCGAAGAAGGTGAAGGGATGAGGAAGTACAAATTAGTAGTTATCAAAACAGTCATGGGGATGTGGAGTACGGCATAGAGGATATAGGCAATAATATTGTGATGGCTGTGTATAGTGCCAGATGGCCGCTAGAGTAATCTGGGGTATCAGTTATATAAACGCCTAACCATAGCGCTGTATACCTGAATCTAATTTTTTTAAAAAAGAAATGACACTCTTATGGAAAATAAAAATAAATTAAAGCATTCCAGTACTATGAATTTCCCTTAAAGCACTATTTCACTTTACCTTACAAACTTTGGTGTATTCCAATTAGCAGTTTGATATGAAGTGTTTTTATTTCCTTTTAGTTGAAAATACTTTCTAACTTTAATTTCTTTGACTAATGTCTCTAATGTTTGAAAATTTTCAAAATCTTTTTCTGTTATTGCTTTCTCGTACAATGCCATTGTGGTCAGAGCACGTATTTTATATGACCTGAAGCCTCTTAATATTCGGGCTGGATTTATAGCCCAGAATATGGTATATGGTGGTAAATATTTAATGTGTATATTAATGTAATGTACATCCTGTTGTTGAATTGACTTCTATAAATATTAATTATGTCAAGTTGATTGAAAGTGTTTTTTAAATATTGCTCTATCTCCATGTTCTATCCATTATTGAGGTGGGGTGGGTTGACATTTCTGACTATAATTTGGATTTTTCTATTTTTTTCTTATACTTTTATGAAATTTTTGCTTTATATATTTTGAAACTCTGTTATTAGGTCCATATACATTTAGGGTTATGTCCCCTTGATAAATTTATTTCTCTCTTATGAAATGTCCCTGTTTATCCTTGGTAATATTCTTTGCTCTAGTTACTGTTAGCAGGCTATATCTATCCTTTTATTGTTAATGTATTTTTGTCTTTATATATAAGGTGCATATCTTGCAGGCAGTATATATTTAAGTCTTGCTTCTTTATCCAATCTGACATTTTCTGTCATTTAATTGGGAGTATTTAGACCATTTACATTTAATGGTATTGATAATATGATTTGGCTATCTTGTTATTTGTTTCGAACAACTTTGTTCTCTTTTCCCACCTTCTTTTGGATTTATTAAATTTTTTTTAGGTTTATTAAATTCTATTTTAGGTTTTTGTTGGATTATAGTAAAAATTTTTGTTTTGTTTAGTGCTTGTTTCAAGGTTTACAGTGTACATATGTGTTACAGTCTATCTTTAAGTTATAATATACTACTTCATAAATAGTATAAAACCTTACAATGTTGCATTTCCCTTCTCCCAACCATCGTGCTATTTATTGTTGTCATACATTTTAGTTCTACGTATATTATAAACCTCCTAACACATTGCTGTCATTTTTTCTTTAAATATTTGTTTTAAAGACTCTAAACATATGAAGAGACTTTTAAATATTTATCCACATATTAATTCTTTATTTCTTTATGTATTTTGTATCATTTTTCTTTTGCCTAAAAGACTTCCTTTAATATTATTTTTTATTGCAGATCTGCTGCTGATACATTTTTTCAGCTTTTGTATTTTTGAGAAAGTCTTTATTTTGCATTTGTTTTTGAAAGATTTTTATTGGATCTAGATTGTTAGGTCATCAGGGTGTTTTCCTAAAGTAGTAAAGATTTAATTCCACAGGTTTTTAGGTGGCATTGCTTTTTATAAAAATTCTGATGTGATTCTTATTTTTGTTACTCTTTATATAGTGTTATCTTTTTTTGTTGGCCTGATTTTAAGATTTTCTCTTTGCTACTTATTTTAAGTAATTTAATTATAATATTCTTTGGTGTATTGTTCTTTTATTTTTATCTATCTATCTATCTGTCTGTCTGTCTGTCTGTCTGTCTATCTATCTATCTATCTGCTTGGGGGTTTGTTGAGCTATGTGTATATCTGGACTAGTTGGTGGTTTACATCATTTTGGGAAAATTTTGACCATTATTTCTTCAAATAGTATTTCGGTTCTCCATTTCTCCAGTTGTGTGTTTTTGTTTACTCAGTTTACTGATGCTCCGTTCCCCTCCCCCAATCTTTCTGTTTTATTTTGAATTCTTTGTATTGTTATGTCTTCAAGTTCACAAATCTATTCTTTGGCAATGTCTAATTTCTTGTTAATTCTACCCAGTGTTTATTTTATTCTAGACATTGAACTTTTCATTTTTAGAATTTGATTTGGGTATTTTTAACATTTTCCAAGTTTCTACTTAACATATTCAATCTTTCCTCTACCTTCCTGAATATAAGGAATATAGTTCCACTAATTATTTTAATGGTTTTTGTCTACTAATTTTATTATTTGTGTTATTTTCATATATGTTTCTATTGATTGATTTTCTCTCTCATATGAATCATGCTTTCCTGTTTCTTTTCATACCTGGTAGTTTTTTTACTGAATGCTAGACATTATGAATTTTACCTTTTTGGATGCTGGGTATTCTTGTATTCCTACAAATAATCTTGATTTGGGGATGCAATTAAGTTATTTGGAGACAGTTTGGTGCTGCTGAGGTTTGCTATAAGTCAGGTGGGGACATCATAACTTTTCATCTAGAGCTAAATTTCTACCGAGGCCATACCCTTCTGAGCAGTCTACTCAATACATCATGAATTACAAGGCTTTCTATTCTGTAACTTTTGCTTGAAAATCATAGTTTTAATGGCTGTATATGACTTAGAACAGCTTTTGGCCAATAACCACAAGTTTCTCCCTGCCCAAGCATGGATATTTTAGCCCAAGATTTAAAGGAAATATCAATATTTGGCTGGGAAATAGGGTTGGTCTATTTGTTATTTGCACAGTGGGAATATTTCTTTTATTTTTATGTTTTAAATCAGGACATGAGAACTCTTGCTTTATTTATTCCAGCTCTTTTTGGGCTATTCATTTTTGTGCTTGGCAGAAAAAAGAACTTGGAGGAATTAGCTGCCTAAATGTGTGATTTCTTAGTCTGTCTAGGCTTGGCCCAAAGCAGGTTCTCCCAGGACATTCATGGGTTGTCTAAGGTGTTTGTAGGGGGTGAGAGAGTGTCCATCCTGTCTAGACATCGCAGTAGCATCATTTCCCAGTGTCCTACCAGCTCCAGCAACCTGGGTCAGTCTAGATCTTTCCAGTTCCCTGTGACAGATGTGGGCTGTTGGTGGCATGTGGGGCTGACATCTCTGAAACTTAGAGATGAGGGAAACAAGGACACAGGAAGTGTGCTGGGGTGTCCCCAGGAGCAGACGTAGGATCGGGCTCGTGGGTATCTTAGCCTCCTCCAGTCCTTCCAGTCTGGAGTCTATGTGATGTAGGGACAAGAACACTAAGTGGACGTTGAAGGCCCTGCATTCTGCCCCTAGCCACTCATAAGACAAATAGTTTCCTCATCTGTAAATGAGAGGATTGGACTAATGGATGATCTGTAAGGTCTCTTTGAGGACACACATTCTATGTTCTGTGATCCCCACTTCTCACTCTTTTCTGTCACCAATTTGGAGCCAAATATTAGCATTGTACATGATTGGAAAGAGAGTGGGGGAGGGGTGTCAATCGAGGGTATGGGTAGTTCCCCCTCCCCCCCTTTGACTCTCACTCTCCCTCCTTTCTTATCCTCTCCTTTTCCTCAAGGTGAAAGTGCTGCAGAAATCTCAGAACTTGGAACACCCCTTCCCCCCAGTAATTTATGAAGCTTGTTATGTGATTTATTGAACCAGTCAGGTTCTTCCAGACTGACAGCTTTTAGCTAGAAAACTTGTTGGGATGTCAAGAGAAATGCCAGGTGTCTCAGGTGAATTTGGCTGAGATTGAGATGACTCAGAGCTGGCTTTTTAGGGAGAGGAGTAGAGTGGGGATGGGGAGTGTGTGTGTGTGTGTGTGTGTGTGTGGTGAGACAGAGGAACAGAGACAGACAGCGACAGCTCACTTGAGCCAATAACACACACAAACAGGACTTGGGCCAGTGGCTGTTGAGGCTGAGATAAACACCTTGAAAAGCTTCTGTCAATAGAACCTCAGCTGTGTCTGCATGTGGACTGGGAGACAAAATTAGTCCTCACGATACCCCAGAGCAGGTTGGCATACTTAGAGTACTTAGTTTTGTCCTCCGAAAGCTGAGCCTAATCCTTTCAGCCCCGCTCTCCCAGTGCCTCTGGGAGGAGAAGGTAATGCTATCCTTGCCTCACCAGCTCAGGGAGGTTATGTAACCGGCACTGGGAGAGGGCCAGTCCCACCTCTGTTCTCTCTTCGGTCTGTGGGGAGGAACAGTAGGGCAGGAGGCCCAGTCTGAGGGTTGGGTTCCTTCAGGGGCCTGGAGAGAAGGGAAAGGAGGGTGCCTTCTGGATCCTCCTGGGGAGCTTCCTGGCTGACTGGACCTTTTCCCTTCAAATCCCTGGCATGTCGGAGCTTCTCTCTCCACATTCAGCCCTCGGCCTCCTCCCCCCTCACTCTCATACACTCCCTGACGATTTCATCCCCCCACACTCTACCTACACCTCACTTCCAGCCCAGACCTCGGATAAGCAATAGACACAGAACTAGCGTCTCAAGGTCTTCATGGAGCAGCGGGGTTAATGATGCAGGATCTGAAAACCACATCTGGCTCTGATTCAAGCTTGCAGTCACTCTACGCCTTGGTTTTCTCAGTTGTAAATTGGGATGATAACGCCACCCTTCTCAAAGGGTTGATTGAGGTTTAAATGTAATAATTCATATAAAGCTCCTAGATCAGTGCCTAGCACCTATTATTTTGTTATTTTTCTTTTTTACACCACCCCTCCACACCTTGCGTATAACTCGGCCTCTGCTGCAGTCTTCTTAGTTCTGACTAATGGTTCCATGGTGACCCAAGTCGTTCTGCACTCTGCCTGCTTCTAACCTGCATCCAATCACCTCCGGGCCCCAGTGGCTCACCTCCTCTCCTCTCCTGCTACCATGGTTAGTTAGGACCTCTTTATTTCTCTTTGCTATGGCAGTAGGCTGCCTGCTGGGCTCCTCACCTCCAGTCTCCCTTCTTTCAGTCCATCTGCCTTGTGATACACCCACTAAATCCAGTCCTCAGTCTCTATCAGCTATAGGACCAAGCACAGACTCCGTGGTGTGCACAGCCTGGCAGCCTCAGGCCTTCGCTTCCCTTCCTGGCCGCATTTCGCCACGTGCCCCATGCATCGCCCATGCGAAGCCCATGCCAAGGCACGGCATGTGCTTTCACTCCTCTGCCTCTGTTTCTACGGTCCCTGCTTCCTGGAGCACCTTCTCTGGACTCTCCCTCATCTGCTAGATGCCTGCTTCTCCTTCAAGACAATAATATTAACATATACAGAATCTAATAGCCAACACTGTTCTAAACGTGCATTACATGTATTAATTCATTTAGTCTTTTCGACAACCTTATGAAGTAGGTGCCATTTACGGAACGAGAAAACTGAGACACAGAGAGGTTAACAAGAAGAATGAGCTCATAGAACTAGTAACTGGCAGAGGCTGGGTGCGAACTTCAGAACCCTTCCACGGAAGCCCCCCCACCCGCTCCAGGCCCAGTTTGGTCCTTTGTCACAGTGTCTGTCATATTGCTTTCTCCTGTGAGCCTCTGGGGAGCAAACACCATGCTCTATTTATTCCCACATCTCTATTGCCCACAGTGCTTGGCAGTTGGTGGAGGCCTAACACATATTTATTAAATAAAAACAAAAAAGCTGGTGAGTGACCTGCTTCTTCCAGGAAGCCTCCCCCCTTTCCACGCCCCGCCTTTTGCTTGAGGTATTCCTCTTCCTTGTCCATGACCGTGTATGTGGTCAGCTCTTGGTTAGGTCTGCTGATGGCAGAGGAGCCACAGGAGCCAGCTGACTTGGGACAAGCTCTGGTTTTCTGATTCTCTCTGGTTTTGGAGGAGGAGGCCTGGTGGTCAGGTGTTGCCCAGCCAGCATGAGGGCGGAGGGGAGAAGGCCTTGGGGCTGATGGCAGGAAAGAGACCAGCAATGGGCCTGTTGGGACATCTCTCTGCCATCACAGCCACCTTCTCCCCAGTGACACAGAGTAATAAGGAATCCAAATGCAGAACTAGGGGTCATTCTGTCCCCACATGACTGTAATCAAGGAATCTATATATAGAATAAAGGAAATGTCTTTCTCACAAAGTTTTCATTCTGAAACCAAAACTGTGTTTCGGGCCAGGCAGAGCACTTTGAGGCCAATGCAAAGTCCCCACAGCACCCAGAAGCTTTTCTTAGTCTAACAGCCTGTGTTTCAGGGGTGCTGATGGGGGTGACAGTGGGGCAGCCGGGACCCACCACTGGATGTGCCAGGCACTGGGCTGGGTGCCCTTCACACTTAGTTCGACGCAGTCCTCGCTGACGATCATGCCCCTCATGCAGAGTAGGAAACTGACTCAGAAATCAAGTGTCCGTCCCCCAGGATGTCTGGTAGCTCTAACATCAACCATTCAAGATTTGGGACATGATTTGTCCCTTCAGTTTGTCTGTCCCATCAAATGGGACGCATACCCCAGAAGAAACTGCGGTCTGTGAGCTTCGGCAGCCTAGGCCCTTCCTCCGGGAGGCCTCCCCTCTTTTAACGTGTTTTGTGTTTTGTTCCCTGATGCTTCCTGTAGCCTCTGCTCCACACTTTCTGTGGAAGCTGAAGCTCAGAGAGGGCTTGGAACATTCTTTCAGCCACCTGGATATAGCCGGTTTGGTGTGGATGTGTCAAAATGGCTCTATCTGAATGTGAAATCACTGGTAAGTTTTTAAGTTACCGAGGACTGTGGCCCTTCCTCAGCCATCTCATCTCCACCTCATCGCTTTCTTTCTCTCCCTACCTCATTTCCACACCCCATCCCTGACTTCATCACCATCCCTCAGCCCCTGCTTGACCCTCAGATCTCAAATGCTAGGGGGGTGGCAGGGAGAGAATAAAGCATTTGCACATTTCTTCATAATTTTTCAAAAGCAAAACGTTTAGTGTGTGTGCGTGTTGCTGTGTTGGTTTTAGGTGGTGGTAAACTGTCCGTAACATGGGCCCTCTTCAGGGTGTCGAAGCTTGGGGATGTCCCTGGGAAGTGCCCCTGCAGCGGGTGGGGCTTTCTCGTCACAGCCTTATATTGGGCCAGGCCACAAGTTAGCTGGGACATCAGGGTTCTCGGCTGCCAGGCCCTGCTAGCTTCCTTCTTGATGATGGGAAATGTGCTAAGAATTCCATAGGACACAGAGCCAGGCTCAATGCATACAGAGTAGGACACCTATGGGACCCGGTTGGGGTCTTTAAAGAGTTCAGCCAATCCTGGTGGTGGCCACAGGGCCAGGAGGGAAAGTGGCACGTGTGGGCTGTGGATCCAGGCCCGCGGAGCTTCAGCTTTGCTGCTTACTGCTTGGACCAGCTCCTTAACTGCTCTGAGGCTCATGTCCTCATTTATAAAAGGAGGAAAATCATACCTTTACATTTGCTGTGAGGGTGAAATACAAATTTGTTGTTCTCATAATTCTCATAATTCCATTTCTCAGAATTCTGTTGACCTATGCAATCTCCACATTTACCTTCATTCCTGACATTTCTTTATCCTCCTTCACTTCTACCCTATTAGGGAGATTGACCTGGGAACATAGCAAAGTAACAGCAGACTTTTTCATTTTCAAAATGACTTTCTCTAGCAGCGGTTGCCTGCGGATGGGGATGGAAGGAAGGAAAGAGGAAACTTTTGGGGGTGATGAAAACATTTGCTATTTTGATTGTGGTGAAGATTTTGTAGGTCAAAATTGATCAAATTGTATACTTTAAAGATGAACAATTTATTGTACTTCAATTATGCCACATATTTGGGGAGATAATTTAAATAATATATTTCAAATGAACACAAAGTATAAAAATACATTTTAATGCTACGTTCGCATTTCATTAAACTACAACAGAACATTAAAAAAAGCTTTGTTGGGGGTCATCTCAATAGACCATCAGTGTTTATCTGGGAGCCGGGCCAGCATGTGCTACAACTCAACTCATAAGCTATGCAAGGCTCCTGTTTATGGTTGCATTCCTCATGCTGAGCCCAGAGCCTAGTGCCTAGTAGACATGCAAAAAGATGGATGCATGGATGGATGGATGGATGGATGGACGGATTGACTGGATGGATTGACTAAATGGATTGACTCGATGGATGGCTGTGGAAACTAAGATTCAGTTAAGAGAAGTGATTGGATATGCCACCAGCTCCTCTATATCAAGCCTACATTAAGTTTCTTCTGGATTCCGCTACCTTCCATCTGCCCAGGATGCCATGCAGGCCACGTGGCGATTCCTTCCCTGGCCCACCTTGGCACCTGTACCTTTTCCCGGGGACTTCATTGCTATCTGACAGCTTCATCTGCATGCAGGTGGAAGATGATAGTGCCTCCCAAATAACGTATTTTGCATCCTTGAGGAATGTGGACCCTGGGTGCCTCAGTCTCCTCATGGTATGTAATGAAAGTTGGACCAGATGGCCTCTGAAACCCTGCCCTCTCTGGCATCCTAGGTGCTTTCATTCCTGGATACCATCATGAGGCCAGGATCACGTTTCTGTTCGGATTAATGAATTTACACTCTGACATGGTACAGAATTGAAAAGGTACAATAGGGTGATTCTCTTCCCACCCTGTGTCTCATCTCCTAGTGCCCGGCCACAGAGGCTACCACTACTGCCACTTCCTGGTGTGTCCTTCAAGGGACATTCCGGCATCTGTAAACCTAGAATGTGGCTTGACTTGGGCCAGATTGGGTCACCATTTGTTTTTTTTGAGCACTGCTATGCTATTGTTCAGCTGCCCCATAATTCAAACAGTCCCCTCTCCACCTTGCTCCCCACATTTAGGCTTAAACATAATGTCATGATAAATATCCTTGTGCATGTACTTTTGTGAACACATGGAAGCATAACTGTAAAAATCCTACTGGTAGAATTGCTGGTTCAAAAGATATAGATGGCATTTCAATTTGTACAGATATGACCAAATTGCCTTTCAAAGATATTTATAATTTATACTTTGACTCACAATATAGAGTGCCTGTCTCCAAACATACCTGCACTAATAAATAATATTTATGAAAGTTCTTTTTCCAGTTGATAAAATTTTATGAGGTATGGAATTCAGAAAAGCACACAAGTTATGTATGTATAGTTAATTTTCTGGAAATGAAACATATCTATATAACTACTCTGTAGGTCAGAAAGAGAATATTTAACAGCATCGCAGAAGCCCGCCTCCTGTGCTTTTTTTGATCACTACCCACAGTTTTGCCCAAACACAATATCTGACTTGTAATACCATAGGTTAATTACACCTGTCCTAAACTTATACATGGCATGATATACTTTGTAATCTATTGCTTCTGGTTCCTAACTCTCAGCATTTATGCAGTTCATCCATGTTCTTGCATGTGGCAGTAGGTAATTTCATTGTTACAGCATATTCTATTTTTGAATATACCACAACTTATCCATCTATTCTACTGGTGATAAAATTTGGGTAATTTTTGTCTGGGGCCATTAGAAATAATGGCGCTGTATATGTTCTGATACCTATCTTTCAGAACAAATGCACTCATTTCTCTTGAGGATTTCTATGAGAATAGCTAGGTGAGAGTATGCTTATGTTCACCCTCCCTGAGTGGCAGTGCGTATTTACCCTCCCACCAGTATTGCATGAGAACTCCAGCTGCTTTGTTCCTCTCCAGGACTTGGTGTTGACAGTTTTTCAACTTTAGCCATTTGGTGGATGTGTAAGTGGTTTTTCTTCATGGTTTTAACTTTTCATTTTCCTGATGACTACTGAGTTTGAGCTCCATTTACTTGGCCATAAAAACTTTTGTGAAGTATCTCTTCAAGTCTTTTATGCATTTTTCTATTTTTTAAAACTGAGTTCTTTATATATCCTGGGCATGAGTTTTTTGACAGATATAAATATTGCAAATATTGTCTCCCATTCTGTGGATTGCCTTTTCATATTTAGAAATCTAGAAGTCTTGCCTAATTTGAGGTCATGAAGTTATTTTCCCATATTATCTTTTAGAAGCTTTATTTATCGTTCACATTTAGATCTCTAGTTCATCTGGAAATTTTATGTTTAGTGTAAAGTAGGAACCAAGAATAATTTTTTTCCCACGTGGATATCCTATTGACTTGGTACATTTATTGAAAAGAACATTCTTATTGCTCTGTGATATTACTTTGGCTTCAGAGTGAGTGTCCATACGTGAGTGGGCCAATTACTGGACTGGGTTTTTTGTTTTATTGGTCTGTTTGTCATTTGTCTATCCTTACAGAATACCATATTATCATGATTTTTGTGATGTATAAACTTATCAAAATAAGTTTTTATATCCAGTAGTATTAGTCCACCAACTTTGTTCTTCTCCAATATTGTTTTGGATACTCTTGACTCTTAGAATTTCCATATATAAATTCTGGAATATGTTTTTTAGATTACAAACACACATATATACACAAACTAAAAGCTAGTATTCTGATTGGGATTCCAACTCATGAACATGAACATGAGATAGCCCTTCATTTATTTTGGTATTTTATTTTTCTCAAAGTTTTGAAGTTTTATATTTAGCACTTTTGCACATCTTTTAGACCTATTATATATATTTTAATTGATTTAGTATATACTATCATTTAAAATGTAACTTCAGTTATTTGTTGTTGGTATACAAAGTAGAATTGATTTTTTTATATTTTATCTTTGAATTCAGCAATCTTACTAAATTCACTAATAAACTACGATGCTTTACTAAAGACCTTTTTGCATTTTCTGTATACATAATCATGTAGACTGTAAATAATTACAATTTTTTTTCTTTCTAATCTTCATAACCTTTATTTATTTTTTTTGTTTTATTTAACTGGTTAAGTCCTCTAGTATAATGTCGAACAGAAGTGATGATAGTTGGCATCTTTATGTTGTTTCTCTCAGGGGAAAACTTTTAGTTTGAATATTAATTTCACAATTAAGTATAATGTTTTTTCTAAGTTTTTAATACCATTTATCAGATTGAGGAAGTTATTCTCTATTTCTAGTGTGCTAAGAGTTGTTTTTTTAATAATGCATTTCAAATCTTATCAGATATCTTTTCTACATTTATTGAGTTTCTTTATTTGGTTAATATGGTAAATTACATTGGTCAATTGTTCAATGTTAAACTAGCTTTGCCTTCCTATAATAAAGCCAGATTGCTAGCAATGCATTTTCTTTCCAAATATTACTGGTTTGATTAGGTAATATATCATTGAAGCTATTTGAATAGATGTTTGTGAGAGAGATTGGCTCCTGTAAATTTTCTTTCTTGTTAAATGCTTGTCAGGCTTCGGTATCAAGAGTATGCCTGTCTCATAAATGAGTTCAAAGTCTTAATTTTTTTATATCTGTTTATTAAAAATCTTTGCGAAAGTGATTTTCCTCAAACATTTGGGGGAATTTAATGGTGAAGTCATCTGGGAATAAGTTTTTCTTAGTGGGAATGTTTTATTTAAGGATTCCATTTCTTTAATAAATATAGAATTTATATTTTCTGTTTCTTCTTGTGTCGGTCTTAATAAGTTAGATTTTTAAAAAGATCCTTAATTTTTTTCCTGCTTGTTCTATCACTCACTGAGAGAGGTATGTTAAAATCTCTTACTATGATTATAGATTTTCTATTTTTCCTTGTAGCAGTATCAGTTTCTGAGACATTAGATGTGTACAAATATAGAATTATAATATCTTTCTATTGCGTCGACACATTTTATTCTAAAATGCCCTTCTTTTTTTTTTTTATTATGAAATGTCCCTCTTTATTTTAGTACTGCTTCTTCCTTAAAGTCTGTCTGATATTAGTATCTACACCAGCTTTTTTTTGGTTTAGTGTTTGTCTTTTTTTTGGTTCTACTTTCTCCTATCTATATTCTTGTTTAGAAGGTATATACCCTATAAGCAGCTTATATTAATTTTTTAAACTTAGTTAAGACATTTTAAAATTAATTGAAATGTTTAACCCATTTATATTTTATGTGATTTAAATCTAGCATCTTATTATTTGTTTTCTATTTATCCTACTTATTCTATGTTCATTTTACTCTGCTTTTTTTTGCCTTCTTTTAGAATGATCATGTATTTTTTAAAGATCCCATTTCCCTTTTAACTTGTTAGTTGCACATCATTTTACAATTCTAGTGATTGCCCTAGTGATTACCTGGACTCATTAAAGTCTAATATAAACTAGTGTATTTACCACTTCCTAGACAATGCAAAGACTGAAAGCCACTTAACGCCATTTACCCATTCCCACCTTTTGTACTGTTGTTTTCATGTACCTTAATTCCACATTTATTTTAAGCCCCACAATATATTATCACTGTGATTGTCTTCACATCAATATTCATTTGGATTTACTCATTTACCTATCCTTTTCTTTGTTCTTCATTCCCTCGTGCATTTCTGTTTTAATCTGCCATCATTTTTTTTTTATTAAATAAACTTTACTTTTTAAGAATAGTTTTAGACCTACAGAAAAATCGCAAAGATAATACAGAGAATTACCATTTACTCTGTGCTCACTTTCCTTATTAACATCTTGCATTACTATGGTACATTTCTTACAATTAATAAACCAATACTGATATATCGTTATTAACTAAGTATATAATTTATTCAAATTTTCTCAGTTTTTGCCTAATGTTTTGTTTTGTTTTGTTTTGTTTTTATTTTTAACCCCACTCAAGAAACCAAACTACATTTAATCACCATGTCTCTTTAGGCTCCTCTTGGCTGTGACAATTAGTTAAGTTTACTTGTTTTTAATGACTGACTGTTTTGAGCAATATTGGTGAGTTATTTCATAGACTGTCCCTCAATTGGGATTTTTCTGATGTTTTTTCTGTGATTAGGTTGCTGTAACAGGTTTTGGAGATAAAGAAGCACAGATTAAAATGTCATTTTTATCGTATCATGTAAAGAGTGCATATAATTAACAGGCTCCTCAAAACCCAGATGGACCCCTAACTCTGGGTAACAATGCCTATTGACCATTCCAGGAAATGACCACATGTCCCATGTCCCTGACAGAATGAAAAAGGAGTTGTGGATTGTATGTTTCCTCAGGGAGCCTGTCATCACACCCTTCTCAAAGTGTGAGCATCCTGCTATGCTGCGTATAGTTATGTTTGAAGACATGCCTTTTCTTTACAACACAGTCCCTAGATGTAAGCCAATCTTTGCATCTGGTGCTCCTCCAAAGAAACCACAATTGTCTCAACACTGGAGGAAAAATTGGTTGTGCTGGGCTGACTGAAATCTGGAGCGTCAGTTTCCAGTCTGGAGGTTCTCCAGGGTAGTTTTGACTTGAGTGGATTTTGCTTTGCTCACTAACTTTAGACGAGACTCCTTAGTATCTCCCAAAGAGAAGCAGTAATTCTTAGTGACCATACAGTATAAATGTACATTAAGAAAAACACTTAAAAAATCTAAAGTCAACGTAATTTGTACTTTCTTCTGCCCAGACAGGAGATAACACTTAAGGGGCAGTGCCAGCTCCCCTCTGCTCATCCTGGGTTCCATGGGCCATCTATATCTGATGGACAGGCTTTATCTGCACAAAGACCTGAACAAAGATTTGAAATTATAGCTTTTCTTTATCTTTGCCAGATATCCTTAGGTGGTATCATCCTCTAAATAGCTTTCTTTTGGTGAAATATTATTTCCTGGTGATACTGAATGAGCAAACACTGACACATCAGGGGAGGGGTAAGGTTTACTCTTGAATGTACTTGCCTTGAGCAGAACTCTTTCCCCCCGCCCCCAAATCTTTAAACCTAATGCTGTCCTGTGGGGCCACCCAGAAAACCCGTATGCACTATGCTTTTCCAGATATTTGAAGGTGGGCTT
This sequence comes from Pteropus medius, assembly GCF_902729225.1. Lineage (NCBI taxonomy): Eukaryota > Metazoa > Chordata > Mammalia > Chiroptera > Pteropodidae > Pteropus > Pteropus medius. The sequence continues at coordinate 36,011,060 of NW_024349800.1, forward strand.
TTGAGCTCCCCCAGTCTTATTTCCTCAGGGACAAAACTGTCTCAACTTCTCCAGTCAATTGTTGTGACATGGTTGCAAGTCCCATCAACATTTTAGTTACCTTCTTTGAACACATTTCTGTTTATGTGTGTCAAAATATGGTGCCTGGAGAGGGACATAATATATCGGGGTTGCTGTCTAGCCCATGGTATTGTGGATCCGTCAGGTTCCACGGCTCGGTGAGGCTCAGAGTGGGTGCCTAACCTTCAGGTCCTTCGCATGTGGGGTGGTAGGCATGACTAATTGCAGGAACACTCTGGTCAGTGCAGCTGTCTCTCCACATTTTACGTGGCAGCAGGAATGGACGCCCGTACCTCGGGTTTCCCTCACCCATCCAAGCCCCAGTCTGAGTCACCTGTCTCACCCGGCTTTGAATCTTCAGTCGGAACCTTGCCTTGGCGTTTAAGCGGTGACCCCCAAACAATGTCAGTGTTGGTGCTCAGCTACCCTGGCCTCAGCCAGGCTCATGAGGACAGGGAAACACCCCTTCGTTTCAGGCCAGTAGGCCCTCCAACCGCAGCTGTCTTCCTTCGTTCTAGCAAATGCTCTGCCCACCTGCAGGGTTTAACACTGTGATTCTGACAGAGCCACCCCTGGCTTCTCTCACACCCGCCTTAGAAAGCAACAGCCCCATCTTAATCCAGTGAGTACGTTCCTACGATGGTCCCCAGGTGCTGCGGGATATAAGAAGGGCCTAGAAATTTCCATAGACAGATTGGAGGAGCTGTCATGCCCCTTCAGGCTGCAGGAGGGTCAGTCCCCAGCTTCCTGGCTTGAACCTCAAAGAGACCCTCAGGGCGATACATCATCTCTCCCACTTTCTTTGCCTCAGTCACCAGTGGTAGACCGAGGCTTCTAGGTCATCCGTTACTGCCTGGCCCTTACCCCTGGACAGTTCATTCGCTTCCATCTCTCACACCTCTTCACCCTCCAGATCTTTCTACTGCACTCTCTGGAACTCTGTCCGACATCAGCCACCCCCTAGATCCTCCTCTCTTCTCTGAACATGGCTTCACCTTCCTTTTTAACTGGAGCCCGACTCTCTACTGAGGGCCTCTGCTCTCCACAGCCCTCAGGGAGAGGCAGGGTCCGGAGGCGGAGGGGTCTTTCCAGCTTCCTAATGCTGCTTCCAAACCACTTCTCCCTTTTTCCTCCCACTCGTGTTGAACTTCTTGTTTCTCCTCATCTGTCAACCTTGACCTCTGGTCAGTCTTCCTGCGGTGACTTCAATTCCCAGCTCGTATTTCCCCTCCTTCGCTCTGCTCAGTGTCGGTGTGACACCTACCCCACTAACCCGGACAACATCCTGTGTCCCCTGCTTCCTCAGACCTTCTCCACGTTATTTCAGCCACCTCTGACATCTCAACTTGTTTTTTTAAATCAAAATATAGCTAATAGACAATATTATATTAGCTTCAGGCATATAAGATATTCACATTTCTATACCCAATGAAGTGATTACCACATAAGTCTAGTGACCATCTGTCACCGTACAGTTATTATAATATTATTGACTATATTCCCTATGCTGTATGTTATATCCTTGTGACTTACTGATTTTTATAACTTGAAATTTATAGCTCTTAATCCCCTTCACCTTTTCCTCCTTGCCCTCAACCCTCTCCCGTCTGACAACTATTAGTTCGTGATATATGTACCACAGCAACGTTAGCAATAGAGGGAATTTGGGTGCAGGAACTCTCTATAATATTCTTGCAACTTTTCTATAAATCTGAAATTATTCGAAAATAAAAGTTCATTAAATGTTTAAAAGAAACAGCATTTCCCTTGACCACTTTCTTCAGCTCTGCATCATTTTTCGGTTTCCCTTCACAAGGAAACCTCTTGAAAGAGCTGTGGGTTGCTGTGGGTTCTATCCCCCTGACCCCAGCCAGCTTCTTCCTCAATCCACCCCCATCAAACTACTGTCCTTAGCTCTCCATGAGAACTGCTCAGGTCAGGATCAATGATGATCTCCATGTTGCCCAATCCTAGAGGCATTTTTTTCTCCTTATCTGCCTCTTTTGACTTTTTTTTCCAGCATGTGCATGGCCCAGGGCTCTATCTTAGGACTCTACTCTTTGTCTATGCTCTGATCTCAGAGGTATATTTTATCCGATGTTATGGAGTTAAGTATAGTTCACTTACTGTCGATGCCCAAATTTATATCTCTAGCCTTAACCCTATGAGGTAGGAACTATTATCCTACTTCTTTCATTAGAAAGAAGACTTAGGCTCTCAGACATTAAGGGGCTTCCCCAAGATTGTACAACTAGAAGCTGCAGAGCTAGGATTTGAACCTAGGTCTGTTTGACTCCAGGCCTGTGCTGTGAGTGACCAGGCTGTCCTGCTGCCCTCTCCCTCCATCTCAGCTCCCTGTCCTGCTTGCTCCCCAGGCTCTCCTGCATGTGCTGCTTAGTCTGGCCTGATGCCTTTGTTCCCCTTGTCCACTTCTCCTGGAATGACCTCTCCACCCTTCCTGATTCTGCCTCTACAATCCTCTTTCCTTCCAGCTCTGGTGGGGGATTTCTCTATTCCTGAGGCCCAGGTTGATCTCTCCTGGCCTCCTCTGAACCCCCGGAGGACCTGGAGTCTACCCTAAAACAATTGGGGGCCCATTTGTATCTATAAGTTTCATGCTTTCTGAACCCAAGATGGGGGTCCTTGGCCCCAGTAAAGTTCATACTTGGGAACACTGAAGCATGATATTTGGGACTGGGATCGCCTGGGAAGACGTGGGCCACAGGCCTCCATCGTTACATACCATCTCATTGCAGGGGGCTGAGTTATCCAGGATTCCTTTTGTTTTGTTTCTTTTGCTAGCTGGTAAGCTCTGAGAGAGAGAGATCATGACTTCGCCAAATAAGTATTATTAAAAAAACTCGTGTGAGTGTGTGTGTGTTTATGTATGTGTGTATGTTTAGGGGAGTATGTAGTTTTGATCTATGGTTAGGAATCTGCATATGTAAAGGGCTGACTTCAGTTGCATGTAGATTTTCAACTCTGCTTGTGGTTGGCACCCCTAAGCCTTGCCTTGTTCAAGGGTTGGCTGTACTTCAGAATCCTATTCTGGTTCCTGGAAGGCCAAGCAAAGTTCAGTCTAGAAATGAAGAAACTGATTTCGATTTCACCAAGGTTACAGAGAAGCCAAGCATTTCCCATAGGGGCCACTGAGTTCAAAGGAATATTTTGAAAAAATGGGGCTGATGCCCATTTTTGAAAGTACCCCGAGGGAAGGGCCAAGGAAGAGGCTGGAGACCTATGAGGTGGCAGTGGGAGGGGCCGTGTGTGGGGAGGCCTCTGTACTGGTTGATAAATTGAGAATTGATGTCATGGGACGAGCACATGTGTTGGGGCTGGGACATTGGCCCCTTTCATTTATAGTGAATTTGGTCTCAGTCCCCGTGATGCTGGCCTGGGTTCTGCTCCCAGCCCTGCCACCCACTCGCTCTATGACTGTAGGCTAGTCTACTTGGCTTCCCTGGGCCTCTGTTTCCTCATTTCTAAAATGAGGAGGTTGAAAAACTAAATGGTGGGGTTGGGCTACATCATTTCTAGTCTTTTTCAGCATCCTGAGTCAATCTGGGAAAATACACCCAGTCCTGCCTGACTGGGGCCGCCCCTGCCTCAAGAATGGGAGAGCCAAGTTAACCTGATCTCCCTTCCACCGGCCTCCTGGTGAAAGTTGTTTTTCACAGAAAGCAGAGGACAGGCAAGGGCAGGGCTGCGGATGGTTGAATCTTGCATGTTTTGAAGGAAATAGGCCTGTATTCTATCTCCAGTAAAACTCACATCCCCTCCTCCTGCCCCCCAATTTGAAATGCACATCAGCGACCATGCTTCAAGAGAGGGTAAATTTTGCCCTGTGTGGATCTGAGGGAGACAGGGCTGGCCCTTCTCTACCGGGCCCTTCTCTGCCTCCTTAGCTCTGGGTCTGAGTCCCCTTCCCGGAGACACTCCTCATCGAGGCTGCCAAGCAAGGCAAATGCTGGGAAGATGTCCCACCCTGCTGGGGCTTGCTTGCCTAGAGGAGCACATTTCTAGAATCAGGTCCTCCAGTGTCTGAATGATCACTGATTCTATACAGGGGTCCTGCCTTTGCCCTGGCACGTCTGGCCATGCAGGCACATACCTACTCCTAAGCCACCAGCATTTTGAAAAGTAAAATATGAAATCAGGAGCATTTACGTCAGTCTTCACTGGATTGAGAGAAAATACAAAGAAAGCAGGTATATCTTGTGTGGGGCTCATGTCTTGGGCTCGAGTGCTTTGGAGAGGCTAAGCTCCTCTAATCCACTGGGGACAATAGCCTGGGTGTATTCTCTCTCCCCCCAACCCCCTTTGCTAGACTTGGAAACAAGAAGCTTGGAGCTGCCTTCACCCCCAGGGGCTGGGGGACACCATCACGACCTTTGGGTGGCTAAGACCAGCGGCCTTGTCCAAGGATGCTTTCTAGACCCACGGCCCGCTCAAGTTGGGGGCCAGGCTGGTACCCGTCTGAGTCCTGAACTTGCCAATGCTCAGAGGCAACTCAGAGGCCAGGCTGAGATGTATCATTCAGAGAAGAGCTTCAGAAATGAACACGTTTTCAGAAGCCCAAATGGCAGGCAAAGGTCAGTGGGAGCTGGGCAGAGCCCAGAATACCCAATTTGAAGGTCCAGATACCAAGTTTGGGAAGAGAAGAGATGAGTAGCTGAACCAAAGGGAGGTCTAAAGGTTAAAGTAATAAAGACAAGGATGTTCTTTTTGGGAATGAGAAAGAGTCCTAGCTTAAAATATACCTCCTAGGCGGCAGAGTGTGAGAAGAGGGAAGCATGGCCAAGACTGGGCTTACGTTTCATTTCTTCCGTTAACAGGGTATGACCTGTGGAAGCCACCTAATTTGACTGTTTCGACAGTGAATTGGGTGCTCACAGGATTGCTCGGCCTGAGGATCAAGTGAACTAATAAAGTAAGTGGGAGACCACACCATGTGGACCGAACTCTCAGGCAAACAAAGTGCACGATGCTGGAACGGCTGGCTCCAGGACCGATGACTGCGTAGAGACCGCTGCTGGGTCTCCCCATCCCCCCGTCCCACTGCGGAGACAGCTGTCTGCTCACAAGGTCATGATCTGGAAAGGTAAAATGTGAATTGGGGAACCCATCATGCCCATGTCCAATTTGGGGCTTTCACTGTGCTCTGTCTCAGGCTTTTATCTTTTTGTCCTTCCCCTTCTGTCTGGGAAGTCCCCTCTTGAGTCCTGCCACAGCCCAGGCTTGGCCCTCATCACAAGGTGCGGAGTGTGAACACGTGTAGACCAGCATGGCTCTCAAACTGCTTCATGTAGTTTTCCGAAAGCAGGGACTGTGAGCTCTTTCCCCGGGTCCCCCATTGGATACAGAAAGGGCCCTAGGCAGGTAGAAATACTTATGATGCACCGTGGCTTTCCAGTCTCAGGCCGTTGCCAAGTATTAATATTAGTCTTTTCTTCCTTCGCCCATCTTTCTGTCAGTTGGCCTCAGTTGTCTCACAAAGATCAGTGCCAATGTTCATTTTCTGTAAACTATTTAATAAATACTTTTCTTTACATCGGGGTAACCCAGGACAAAGCCATAGGAAACAAGAGCCACCAGCAGCGGTAGGATCAGAATACTTTAATAAGATATCAGTGTCAAAATACATTTCCTTATAAAGTTAAGCTCCCGTATAGTAATAATGTTGTCAGTAGGAATTCAACAAAATAATAATGTACATGAAATTGTTACGTTGACAGGTAAGGTTAATATTGAAGCTCGGGATATTTTTCAGAGTGTTTTAGTAAAACTACAAGGGTAAAATACCCTTAATGCTGAGGCAACACACAGGAATCAAACGCCAGCATCTGCATGTCAGTAACCCTTCAAGTTCTGTTGCCGTGTGTGGTGCTTAAATATGATTTGGGCAACACAGTGAACAGATAATTTTTCTCATAACTTAGATTTCTTTCGAAATTTAAATCGTTTTTGGCAATACATCCATCCAGGCTTACCCAATTCTTGGCCTGCTGTGCTTTGTGTGTATGTGTTTCTAGAAACTTCTTCATTGTACCCATGACAGAAAAGTTCTATGTGATTGGTATTTAAAAACAAAAAGGTATCTCCCTCTTACCCAGTGAGTTAAAGTGCTCCAAGAACACTCTATTTCCAGTGCGTCCTACCTATAAAAGTCACTGCAAGTGACAGACCTCTAGAAGGCCTGAGGCTGGGGAGGTCCCAGGGGTCTGCCCGCTGCTCGCCAGCAGGGGCGCTGCACCTTGGCCTTGCAGGGTGGGCTAAGGAAGGGCACCAGGATGGGACTGGTCAGGACCAGCCACCCCCACTTTCTGTACCCTCTAAGTCCAGCTCCATGTGCTCCAAGGTGGCAAGCTGGGAACACACGGACTGGATCATTATACCACTTCTGAATCCTTACTCTCATGAATTCCCACCTAAACCATTTCACGGTAGTTCTGGAAGTATCTAAATGTGCCACGTGAAAGCCCATTAGAATCACATAGCTCAGTGCACTTGAAGGGCTAGCAACAAAACCTTAAGAAAAGTTAAAGCACTTCCTCTTCCTTAGATTTGCCCTACCCCCACCCCCCTGCCCCATGATGTGCCATCAGACCCTCTTGGCAGCAATAATAATATATACATACATACATAATACATACAGAACATGAGAAGACAGCTTGCAGTGCTCCCACTTAATGATTCCACATCTTGGATTGTCACACCTATGGCATACCCCAAAAGCGAAAGCCAACGGAGAGGGACCTTGAGCAGTGTTAGTACAGGCCCGTGGGAGTACTGTACGATTCTGCAGTGTCAGCAACACCAGGAAAAAGAAAATCAACAGCTTAAAAAAGACCTTAAAGTGATTTTGTGAACAGGATTCCACTTCTGTTTCTAAGTTTTTAGATATTACAAAGTACCCATATATATGATAAACACTTAACCCAGATATAAATTTTTAAAAAACTCAGTTATGGTTTTGAATAATAATAATAAAAACCTACCAAATGTGGGGGAAAACACCAAACAGTTTAGGAAAAGCCACACTGTGCAACTTTCACAGATAACAACATACACTGGAGTTCACCCTTCACATTTCTTTTTTACCCCCCAAAAGTCATCAGAATTAGAGCAAAGAGTTGGCTTAAAAAAAAAAATGACTGAAATTTACAATACGGTGATTAGTTTTAAAAAAGAAAAGAGAAGGGCTGTGAGAGGGAATGGCCACAAATCAAGCATGGAAAGCAAAATTGTTTCTCTTTGGCAATGACACAATCTTTTTAGTTAAATGAAGCCAAAGCTTTCCCTACAGTAAAACATATACCAGACACCAATAGTGAATAAGTGGTAATGGTAATGTGTGTGTGTGTGTGTGTGTGTGTGTTGTGTGTGTGACGTGTGTGTGTGCTGAAAGAGAGAGAGAGAGAGAGAGGAGAGAGAGAGACAGAGAGGCCTATGAATAACATAAATTAGAAGTAATTGAAGCTGGGGGAAAAAAATCTTACACGATTTAAGAACGTTTTCATTGACAGAGTAAAACATAACTGGTAAAACAATTGTGTATTTTAAAAATATGGATAATAAAGTGAGCATCTTCAGAAAAAGGCCATTACTTGGTAGCCTGGGCAAGTTTGGCAGGTAAGTACATCTTGTAAAAAGTGTGTTGGTGTTAGAAATACCTAGCTGCAAAAAAAGATGTAGAGAGTGAAGCTGGCAGGATGCGGGGTGCCTGCCCGGGTGGAAGGCTCTAGTTCAAGTGGCCTGGTCCAGCGCTCTGAGGAGGTCTCCTCCTTGCAGGAGCGTGTTGCTTCCTGGTACAGGAACGTTCACCTCACAGTCATATCTGGTCAGTTCAGGCAGCAGGTAGGGCTCAAATGAGGGCCCGAGCAGCCGGCTCGCCATGCCTGAAAGAATGGGTGGTATCATATTTTAGAAACGCAATCAAATATTCAGAAGATAGTCTATTCCGTGAGAGGCTAACAGGGATGAGAAGGGCACATGTGGAGAGCAAGAGGCATTTCTAGTTTTTGTCACTCAGGGGTAGGGTGGGGTAGCCCTAATTTCAACTCTGTTTCTTCAATGTTGTCTTTCCTGAGTGAGCTACTCTGTGCTCTAAGAGTGGAACCAGCAGCGAACGTGTCTGCCTCTGGACCCCTCTCACTGGGTGGGGTGCTGAGCCCCAAAGGAAGAACGTGTGCAGTGCAGAGAGCAGTAAGAAGAGGGTTTGGGGGTGTTGCATGGTGGGAGCCCCTACGAAGCCTTCCTGGCCTTGGAGGAGATGTCTGTGAGAGCCTGGGGCGCTGTGCCCACGGTGCACTGGCAGTGGGGAGGAAAGTCTGCGTGGAGAGGGAATGCTGAATCAGCTACACTCTGCACGCGCACCCACGTGTACCGGCCCCACACGCTGAAGGGGAGGGGCAAAGGGCAACCTCACAGCACCCGAACCCTACTTCCCTGGAAAGGAGGCCGAGGCACCCGAAGGACAGATGGAATCCCTCAGCGGGCCCCTCCAATGGGAGGTACCCACTTTCCTTTCCCTCGGCTTACGTGCAAAGGGCCCTCTTCCTCCTCAGCCCCTTCCCACAGCCCACGCCTGCCTTCTCCGCTTGACCTGGCTCCCTTGTGGATGGGGGCGGGTCTCACACCTCTCTGCATCCCCCACAGTAGCCATGGATACTTGCTCATCATCCCTTTCTAATTCCTTCTTTTACTTACTATCAGAAAGAAGTCCCCATGATTTCTGTAGTTCAATGCTAGTTATCATTTACTAAACATAAAATAAACCAGGATTCAACACTTTGAGGGCAAACCCCTCATTTAAAGGCTTGGCTTGCTCGGTCCTCCAGCTGGTAAGGAGCAGAACTGGAATTTAAGCCCAGTGCTGTCAGGTGGCTCTAAAGCCTGGATTCTGAAGCACTGAATAGCAATTTGCCCCAAATCATAGTGCTTAGGAACTTGCCTTCCTTTAGCAATCATTTTGTGACATCTATGTTTTGCACGATAGTAACAGATTCAGGAGGCCCAGGATGGAAGGCAGGCGTCAGGTGCCTAACCCTTCCAGAAGGTCCAGCAGGATGACTGCTCTCAGAGCTTTCCAGGCCACCCTCCCAGCAGCATGTTCTCCATGCACGTCCTCAGCTCCCGCCCGAACGCAGGGTTACGCCCCCAGTAGATCAATGGGGTATTAGGTGGTACGATAATACGAAGAACTGGGTTAAAAAACTCAATCTGAGGAGTCCTCGAGCCTGTAAGAGCACTTGATGTCACCTGATCGTTGGAAGGTTCCTTCTAAAGCCCTGTGGCTGGCCTTCCAGCCCCTGCTGCAATACTTTTGGGGACAGAGGACTCACCCCTCTTAAGGTAGCAGCCTTTTGTGGCAGCAAGTTCATCCTGACACTGAGCTGAGACCTGCTGCTTTGTGATGTCCACCTCCTGGCCCTTGCCCCTCGCACACATCAGACGCTGGCATGGAGGTTCCAATTGCTGAAGGCACCCACCTGACACCTTGTGAGCTGATGGCAGGCTGTAATCCTGGTACTGGAAGGCACAGCACTGCGGGGGGAACCCACTCTTGGCGTTCTCCCCAGGACTCAGGGCAGATGGCGGTTGTGGTGGTGGCAGATGTCTCAGAGGCTGGCTCAGGCCCCTCATGGGATTTTGGGTGAACTCATCTGAAAGATCAATGTTGGAGAGTGAGGGGCAGTGCCGACCTGAGGGAGGGAAGAGACCTGAAGCCTCCAGATCCCTTCTTCCTTCACAAAAGGTGCTCAGAGCCAGCCCTTGGGGCCTCGAAGCCCAGAGATTTCTGATGTCATTTGAGCCAGAGTGGGAAGTTGGCTCTAAGGCAGGTAAGCCAGGTGGTGACTGAGTGGAGGAACCAGGATAGACCTCTGGGCCTCCAGGCCCTCTACCTGCAAATGCCTTCCTTGCCACCCAACCCCAGGAGACCCAGGCTGGTTTCTCACCACTGGAGACGTTTTCATTCAGCGGCTTGTCAGGCATCAGAGGGCAGTTCCCACAGCCCCTGAGACTCTTCATCCTTTTCCACATCAAATGTGAAGTGCTGCTTCCCGGAGGGTCCCCCTGGGTGTGAGAAATGAAGTTGTAGAGAGGAGAGGGCCCTAGAGTTGGGGGCGGGGTGGGCTCAGAGCAGCTGTGCTTGGAATGGGGCTGGTGCTCACTCTTCCTGAGAGGCCGCATCCCCACCCGCCCTGCTGTTCCTGGCCAGCACTCTGAAGCTCACAGAGGTAACAAAGAGCGTCCAGCCAGCCTGGATCTCATCTCTCAGCCCCGACTCCCCGCCTGACCTTCCCTTGTGGACAGAACCCATGGCGGCGCCAGTCAGGAGATGGCTCACCCCATTCGTGTCTTGGAAGGCTTGCTCCTCATACTCCAGCTGTCGCTTCAGCTTCAGCTTGTTGGAGAGTGCTACCATGGCCGGGCTCATCGCATCTGGGCCCTGAGGCCTGAAGCCCTTTGCAGACCTGCCAAGCCCAAGAGAGGGGGCTGTGAGGGAGTCTGGAGCCCCACATCATCCCATGCCTTTACCTGATCTCAGGGCCCTCGGAGGGCCCTTCCAGAACTAGTATGTATAACTTGGTGGCTCTGAGACCCAAAAGGCAGAGTCCCAGAGAAGGGGCGTGGGCCTAATTCGGCTCTGCTACCCTTTCTTAGTTTCCTCTACCTAGTGAGATGCTGACGGTTCAAGTCTGCTGGATTTCCCTCCACCTGCCCCGCTGTACCTAGGCAGCCTTCAGGCCTGACCTTGTTTGCAGCTGCCTAGCTAGGCGACATGAGGCTTTAGGAGGGTTTCTTCTGCCCCATCTCCCCCTGCACTGCTCAGATTGCTCCCACTGAGGACTGGTGAGGCTGCTTGGCCAAGGGCAAGTGCCCCAGGGCAGCATCACCAATGGGCCCTGGGAGCTGGAGGTCATATGCCAACCATTGTGCCTTAGCCCAGTGAGGCCCAGCGGTTCCCATGGGGCTTGCTGGGGGAGATTTGAAGGAGCCGGGAGAAGGCAGGGCAGGGAAGGCACTGCTAGACCCTGAGCAGGGGAAGGGCATGGCATCCTTTCACTTTTCCCAACCAGGGTTCTATGAGAGAACCGAGGAAATCACTCGGATAATGTTTCTGTGTGTTCTGTGGCTCAGATCATGAACTCTAGATGAAGAAGGCACTCCAAGGGGTGGTCTGAGAGAGACATCGGTGTTCAAGGCCTGGACAAGTTATTTCTTTCCCTTTTCCTGTCCCCAGTCCCCTCTCGGTCTCCTCTAGCCCTGATAAAAACACATTCCACTTGAGGCCTCACAGCCCTTGGGATGGTCCTCCACAGCCTAAGCTCTTGGAGGTCAGAGAAAGGACAGCTGGAGGACCAGCCGTTGTGGCGTGGGAGTTGGTGATGGGGCAGGAAGCCTTTCTGGGCCCCAGATCTCCCTCCGGCGGGTGCCCATCTGCCCCTTCCCTGTCCAGCACAGCCTTTGCTGACACACGGAAGGGGTCACTGCCACTTACCTCTTCTTGAACACGGAGAGGTGGGGCGAGGTGCTGGGGGGCCCCAACGGTGATGCCCCCAAGGCCTCAGTGTGCTGATTCCCAACAGGCCACTTTGTGGGCCTGAAATGTAACGGTGGGTCAGGGGGCCACTGTGTGTTGAATCTGCCTCCCAAAGAAGAGAGAGGGGTGCTGGCCTGGCCACAGCATGGTGGCAGGGACGTCTTGCTCCCTCCATCAAAGAAGATGGAGGACATGGGCTGGTGCTCAGGCTCTGTCTTCTTGCTTTCCAGCTGCTGCTGATACTTGTCCAGGAGGAAGGGGCTATGAGGAGCCATAGGGGCCAGTGGCTGGAAGATGTTCGTCATGGTACTGAAGCAGTGCTGCGGGGTAAACTGAGGGTTGTCCGGCAAGAGCCTCTCCTCGGGGCAGATGGGGCTTAGCTGGAAGTCTTCTCCATCCATGGGGATGTAGGGTGCCAGCGTCTCCAAGTCCAGCTCATTGAAATCCATCTGCAGAGACACAGCAAAGACAAAGAAGCTCAGCAGTTGGCGCTGCCTCCCACACGACTGCAGCTCAGCCTTTCATCACTCTCTGCCCTGCCAGAGTCATTCATCCCAGGCACAGCTTGACGGGGGCAGTTGCCTACTCTAATGCCATTGCTGGCTCACTACGGCCCACCGGAAGGAAACTCGGACTCCTCTTCTAGCCTTCCCATGTGGTTCATCCCTTGCTCAGCTTGTGTCACATGTCTCTACTTTCCACTCAGACATCCCTCCACGAACCACACTGGTGTCACCACCCCCACCCAACCCGAAATGCTCTCCTCTCTCCACTCTACCTGCCCGAATCCTGCCTTCTCTCACATGGCCTGGACAAGCCCTGCCTCCTCCACAAAGCCATCCCTGCCTACTCTGGCCCACGGTGACTGCCCTGTCCCTGTCCTTCCATGACACTTAGGCCTGTGGCACACAAAATGACTCCTGAAGAACCAAGGGCAGCTCTGTCCTCCTCTTCTTCATATGCCCCGGCTGGCAGAGGCCTAGAGAGTCAATGCCTGGGATACATCTGTGGATTCCTCATAAGGTGACAGCTGGCCCCAGTGGTGGAGGGACTTTCATTCTAATCAGCAAGTCCTTGGAGATGGCCGCTTAGTTCCCCAGTCTCACGATGGACACCACGAGGAATACTCACAAGTAGACGCAGAAGAAAGTTTCTACCCTCACAGAATGATACCCTCGCTGGGAGGATGCTACTTAATGTACTGACGATTACAACTAAACAAAACAGTTAAAGAACAGAGCAGACAGCGATGATCAAGGACTAAGTAATAAATCCTGTAGCAGTTCAGAAGGGAGAGAAGGGAGCGAAGGGCTGAAATAGGGAAAGTTTTGCAGAATAGTTGGAACTTGTGCCAGGCAGATATGAGCTGAGGAGCAAGGTGGAAATTTGGATGAATAACTCAGACTATGACAAATGGGAATTAATGGGTTTTCTGAAACATGCACCCGTCCACCTACCTCAGCCCTGTTACACAGTTTTTGCAAGAACATTTAGCCTAAAGTAATAAATCCTTTCCTGAAAAGTTGTATGTAAATGAAAATTTATGAATCAGATGTCATTTTTAAGTGCTTCTAAAATAGAAGTTATTTCAAAGAACCCTATCATGATTATGTTTATGAAGGGAGTAATTGTTCCCTATACTTATAAATGTCTTATGCATCTGGATGTACTTTTTAAAGAAAGATTCGGTCTTAGTTTTGGTTTTTGTGCACAAAGAAAGCGTTCTCAGTAAGTAGGAGATAAACAAGGTGAGAGTTAAAAGTAGAAGAGCTGGGTTTGACACAGGTAAAGCAAAGGCCAGTGGTTAGATAAGGGGACAACCACAGACTACACTCCCCTGCACTCTCACCCACTTAGGGACCATGGCCTTGGCTAAGCATCTGGACAGGTCTCCACAACAAAGGGACGAGGCTGCAAGAATGGACATGCGCTTTCACCACCACCAGCTGGCCAGCATGGCACACCACCTGACCTCCATGGCCACCTACCTGGGTGCTGCACTGGTCCTTTGCCTCAGTATCCATGGCAAAGAGCTTCTCGATCACTTCAATCTTCAGGTCATCATTCAGAGATGTGTAATAGTCTTCAGGGCTGCTGGGCTGGGGGCCAGGAAGGAGGTTGACCATGTCAAGGGTATGACACTGACCTCCCTGAAGTCCAAGGTGAAAAGAGAAATACATTCCTGGACCTACAGATCAACTCCATTCTACGAACAAGTACTTGCAGAGGGACCACTCCCTGCAGGCTGTGTGAATTAGGTCAATTCATCAACCTCTCTGAACCTCAAACTCCTCCTTATAAAATGAGCCTATCTTGAGGAGCAAATGGGATAAAGGCTGTGGCCGACAGGGATCTAGAAACTGTACACTCTGTGCCCTGAGCATGATGATTACTGCCTTACACAGGGAGGGAGCCAGGGGCTCAGAGCTGTGTGCAACTCAGCCCCTGCCTTTAAGGAACTTATCACTTAGATAGGGGTGGGGATGGGTACCAACAGCAAGCAAACAGCTTGCATACCTGGCAGGTAAATGTCACCACCTCTCTAGGGGGCTCCAGGATAACCTGAGTAGGAAGAGGCGGGTATTTCTGTCCAGACTATCCAGCAATCCCACAGCAGCCAGAAGGAGTAGCCCACCCTCTCCATGGCCCCCAAGAGGGCCTGAGGGGCCCTGGCTCACTCCAAGGGGGCCTCACCGTGGAGCAGCTACTGCTGCTGGTGGCACTAGGGCTGGTGTTCCGCGGGACGGCATCCTGGGGCATGGTGAAGGCGGGCAGGACCCTGGCCTCGCTCTGGGTGCTGTGGCTCTTCAACTCCTTGGCCCATGTCTGGCTTGGGGGCAGGATGGTATTACCATAGGCTGAGGACTCCTCGAAGCTCTGGCTCCCTGTGGAGACAAGGGCCTGGCTTGGTTAATGCTCACATCCACTGGGCTCAGCCCCCAGGGTAGAGAAAGCCCAGAGGTGCACAATAAAACCCTAAAGGTTCTGGAAATCATGCCTGGGGCTAGGCCCTCAGCATCCTGAGGCTTAGCTAGGACAACAGGGACTTTAACTGGGGCTCTGAGTCAATGTATGGACTCTCTTTCAAAAGGACACCCTCCTGGAGCATTTACTTTCCAGAGATGAATTGTATTAGGAGCACTCTTCCTTGAAAAGCAATCTAGGATAGAGATGAAGAGGTCGTGAGAGGAGAATCAGGCAGTTAGCCTCAGTGCTGCCACAACACGGTGAGCCTGCATGACTTCTCATCCCGGGGCTGTCCTTTGTAATTCTCTGAAGTTGCGATTCTCACATGACCTCTCAAGAATACATCTAAAGTGCTGAGACAGTCCAGAGCAAGCACAGGGACAAGCACTTATCCCTCCAGCAGCCATGGCAAGGCCGTGGGTCACACACTGGGGAGGAAGGGGTGCCTAGGTACACATGAAGGGTGCTTCCAGCACGGCGGTGGGGCAGGGCCTGATCTCTATCTGGGAATGCAAGGACTCAACGTGCCCATGGGACAGGCACACATTTTAAAGGGACAGTAGCTATGAAGGCTGAATTTGGGCCCGATTCTTTTCTCCTTCCTTGTTTCCGGAATTATTTCTCCCGACATTATTTTATCCTAGCCCTCTGCTTAAACAAGCAATTTGTCTCTCAAGGCCCAGGTGGAGATCGGCCCTCTCTGGTGAAATCGAGCTAGAGGCCTTGGAGCAGATCTCTTGCTGTCCCCTCTCCCATCTCAGGCCCCCACTGCCTGTGGTGGAGATGTGACGCCCCAGGAGGGAACCCTCCATAAGCCTGCCGGGTTCAGCACTTCGAGAGGTCAGAAACAGGACCCCTTAATCCGTGGCGGATGCGTGTGTTGCTCTTTTGCACCTAGCGCAGAGTCTGGCCACTAAGAGATGATTAGTGAGACTCGGGGGGAGGGACAGGGCAGCTCTGGTGAAGGAAAAGCTATAGTCAGGGAGGCCTGTTATGGTAAGAACCTCCCCGACCCCAAGAGGGGGCAAGGGGCCCCGGCTCAGCTGAGAAGCACCCACCAAAATCCAGAGAAATGATGGCATCTCCCGCAGTGGGGGCCAGCTGGGCCAGCTCCTCGGGCTCCTCCTTCAGCTTGGTGAACAGGAAGTTACTCTTCTCAGACACAGTCATCTCGCCATTGTCGTCGAAGATGCTGTTCATGGCCATCAGGTGCGGCTTGAACAAGGATTCCGTCTGGTCCATGGAGAACACCACGTCGTTCTTCTCGATCTCACTGATGAGACAAGAGGGTGCTTCAGACCATCCACATTTTCTAACAAAATCCTTTTGCTCCCCAGACACATGGAAACCCTGATGGCTAAGCCTCTCAGCCAAACACATGGGTATGGACACTGTGTCGGTATTTTGTAAAGAACTACGCAACAGAAGTTTGAGTTGAGGTAACGATGCTGAAGGTGCCCTCCAACTATGAATTTGTCTTAGATACTATTCTATTATCAGATACTGCGTGGTGCGCAAAGATTTGAAGATTTTTGCTTCACCCCAGCAATGACTATCCAGCTTTCTTCCTGGGTGCTCCAGAGCGAAGGTGTTACATCTTTTCCCAAAACACATGAACAATTCTCTTCCCTTTCTCCCTATTCAGAAAATACTTATTAAGTGACAACTGTACTCTGCCTCTCTACGTGAGTCAGAGCATGTCACAGATGACACACTAGGGGAAAAGGGTGAAAAAGCACCGTGAAGGGGATATCCTCGGTGTCCCGCTGTGCCCGAGACATCCACGGTAGTCCTCTGATCAGCAGTGCGATGGGTTCGCAAGGAGCCCTTGGTGAGGCTGGGCGTCGGTGAGGCCTGCTGTCCTCAGTCTGGGGAGCTCGGGCACCCCGCACACCCAGCCCTCCACTAGCCCTCACGCACTCACCTCAGGACGTAGTTCACACACATGATGCACTGGGGCTGCAGGTTGCGAGGATTGTAGATGACCGTGCCCTGTGTCTCCAGCCACACGTAGCCCCCATGCTTGGCCAGCATCCGGTACTGGCCGCTCACCACCTGGCCCTTAGTACACACTAGGGGAGAAGAAATGGAGGCGGAGGTCAGGGAAGTGGGGGAGTACTGACCTCACAAGAAGGGCCGTCTGTAGGGAAATGGAGGAAACTAGGCACTGGACCAGGGCTGAGGAAAGTGAGCTGGAGGGAGCTTGGAGATCATCTCACAGCTTTTGTTAAATATAGGAAAAGGAGGACCACGGGGTTAAAGGACTTGCTCAAGGCTGTCCAGCAGGGGAGTGGCCCATTGCCAGTCACTTGACAAGTAGCTCACCGACTGGCTTAGCTAGCTATAAGCGGAACCTAGAGCAGCATCCACCGCCTAGTTTGCCCCCAGGGTTCGATGACAGGAAGCTCCCACAGGGGATGCCAGGAAGAGCCTCTTCTGTCAAGCACTCCATGTGTGCGCAAAGCATGCGGCGCGGCATATGCGTGTGTGTGTGTGTGTGTGTGTGTGTGTGTGTGTGTGTCGGGGGGTGTGGTACTTGGAAGCAGCTTGGAGAAAGTCCTCCTCAGGGCAGACTTTTGTAGCAGACCTATAACCAAAACTCACTTTGTAAATAAATGTAGTTTTTAAAAAATCCAATATCCTTGATTGTTCCAGGTCATAGGTCAGGCTGCCACCTTAGGGCCACAGAAGGTTTGTGACCCATAGCAAAGGCAGAGGCAAGACCCCAGCCCCATGTGGGGCTGAAGAGGGGCTGGGTCCCCAGCAGCCTACACTCGGTCTCCTCAAAAGCTGTGGTAAGTCCATCCGCCCCTCCCCTTCCCAGCTAGGCTGCCTGTGTACGACTTCTTTCCAATTCCAGATTGTTTTCAATGTTCAGTTAATATTTGTTTTTACTGCATAAAAAAAAACACTGGAAAAGGGGTCCCCTATCCCCGGCTCCCCTCTTCCCAAGTCCAGAATGTTCTATCTGCTCCCATTAAAAGTAAATTAATAAACCCATCAAATGAAAGTCTTCCAATATTAAAATTTCTGGTAGTTTTCTGAACCGCCTATTTACTTTTATTCTTTGCGAATTTATTCTTCAGAATCTCAACTCAGAAATCCCCAAGTTACAGAGAATTGGAAAGAGGCAAGGTGGAAGGATTAGGAAATCTTGCTAGGGCAGAGACTTTGGGGAAAGAATAATCCCTCTTAGTTTTGGCTTCCTCACCTGCAAAATGGGATCCTGATAATAATAATAATAATGATGATGATAATAATAATAATAATAATAGTAACGACATTATCATTATTAGCTATGCAGTATATCACGGTTGTTTGTACTGAGGGCCAAATCTGCCTGGCTGGCTTATCGGGTACAAGAATGTTGACTGAATGTCACTGACAAATGCTATATAGTAAAAGCCACCTCTTCCCAAAGTTACTAATATGGATAATGTCCAGGCCCTGTCACATTTACAGGACGTGTCTGTGGATAATGCTGTGAGGGGTCCTGTGAGAGAATATCCAGATTCTCCTGGTAGGCTGGAGGGCCACCTCCTGTGTGGTTGAGGATACAGCCTGGTTCATACTAAAGCTGCTTGTCATCCTTTACACTTATATTTTTCTTTGTATACTCTGCCCTCTTCAAAAATGTAACAAGCATCTCCAAGGTGCGGGAAAGACCATAACTTAACATGCATAAAGTGCTTTGCAGTGTTCAAAACCGTCTTCAGATGAATTCATTTCTGCAAAGCAATTAGAACAGTGCCTGGCCCATAAAGCGTCAATAGGGATTTTTAGTGTCACCATCACCTCACTTAGGACACCGTAACACCATGAGGTATCTATTATTATTCCTACTTTACATATGAAGAAACTGAGACTTAGAACCATTGAAGGATTTGTTGAAAGGCCCCCTTAGAGGAAACAGTAGACGAGATTATAGTTCAAATTAAAGACTCCTAGTCTAACCTTATTTTGGTTTGGTTTTCATTTTTTTAAAATCATCTTTAGTGAGATTTAATTTACTTTCAATAAAAAAATACATCCATTTTTTGACAAATGTACATATGCTTGTAACTATCACCACAATGAAAGGTAGGGGACTTTTCCATCACTTCCTCCCCCAATTCCTTATTGCCTCTTGACATTCAATTCCCATTCCCAGCCTTGGTCCCAGGCAACCACTGACGTGTTTTCTGTCTCTGTATATTGAAATGCTTTTTTCTCCATTTGTATATAAGTGGAATCATACAAGAGTCTATATTCTTGTGTCTGGCTTCTTTGCACTCAGCCCATTTTCCAGATTCCTCATGTTGTTGCAGGTATTCATGGTTTGTTCCTTTTCATTGCACAAGTACTGTTCCATTGCATGGATGCACCAAAATTGGTTTATCCATTCACCTATCAATGGATGTTTGAGTTGTTTTCAGTGTTCGGTTATTATGAATAAAGTTGCTATAAACATTTGTGTACAAACATTTGCATGGACATGTATTTCCATTTCTCATGGGTGTAGCAAGGAGTGCAATGGCTGGGTCATATACTTAGTATGTGTTTACTTTTAGGAAGCTGCCAAATTATTTTCCGAAGCGGTTGTATCACCCTAATCATTTTCTTTCTTTCTTTCTTTTTTTTTTTTCCTGTGCTGTAGGGAGGATAGAGATCACCTTTTAACACGAGGAAACTCAGGCCAGAGGGATTGTGACCTGCTTAACATCACCCAAGACAATAGTGACTCAGTCTGGGCTCGTCCTGTACTCTCTTACACATTCCCCTCAGCCACAATTCACTGAGAAGACACAATTTGTTGTTGCTCCTGTCCTGAACCATCATACACTCTTTGGCCAAAGAAATAACTTCTCTCCTCCCTGACTTCACCACTTTACCTGCACCACTGAAGCTCCCTGCTGCAGCGAAATGAGTCTTGCACAATCTCAAGTGGCTGGAGTTAACTTATTTAGACGGTTCTTAACGCAGACAAAATTCAGGGCTCTTATTCTTCTTGATTAAACATACAGTGAGCAAAGGTTTTAACTGCATTTCTAGCGATTGCAGGCGAGGGCCTGCTCTGTCAGTAGAATATAATTACGCCTGCCTTCTAATCATCTGCTCATTAATGCCAGCCTTGGTGAGGGGCCTGCTACTTGGTAGATAGGCTTTTTATGGCCTTTAATCTTGTTTCCCTAAGAGCACGTAATGTCCTCACACAACAAAGAGAAATCAACCCCCAACCCCTCCCCTCTGAAAGTAACAATGTATAAATTACTAATCCATTTGGAAATGGTGGCTTTCAATTATCTAAATCTGGTTTGAGGGCTGAGCTTCCCCAGCAATTTCAATGGTAAATGTTCAGAGGCTAAGATACACATACGTGCGGAAATTCGGGACGCTGGTGTGTCAACGTGGACCAGCTCAAACCTGGGCCTCCAGCTATTCCACAGCATGAGTGTGGGTCTGTGGTGCAACTGTATTTGCACAAACCCGATGAGGGAGAGGGGGAGGAGAAGAGGAAGAGAGGGAGGGAGGAAAGGAGGGAGGAATAGATGCTTTTGTTTTAGCTGGCATTAACCCAATTTCCAATCCATGCAGATTTCCCTTTGCTGGATCTGGGCTTGCTGGTTGGGTACAGGCCTCAGCTCAGAGCAGCTTTACTTGGTTCCACCAGGGGAAGAAGGAAGTCTGAAATTTCTTTTTGGGCTGCGAATTACCTTGAAGTAT
This sequence comes from Pteropus medius, assembly GCF_902729225.1. Taxonomy (NCBI): domain Eukaryota; kingdom Metazoa; phylum Chordata; class Mammalia; order Chiroptera; family Pteropodidae; genus Pteropus; species Pteropus medius. The sequence continues at coordinate 36,031,338 of NW_024349800.1, forward strand.
GCCTAATGTTTAAATTCAGAGATTCAATAAAAAGCATCATATTTTCCCTGGATTCAGCAGAAAACTGATATGGCGAATTTTTATTTCTGTTCTTTTTCACGAATCAAAGCTTTTCTAAGAAGAAGGGACAAATCCTAGAGATAAGTCATTGTTTCTTTTCCTTTGGACAGTAGTTTCCTCTACTTTTTCCCACCCCAGAAAATAAAGTATAATATTGTCCTCTGGGAATTTTCAGAAAATTTTACTGCTGTCCTCTGCTTTGACTTCACCCTTGGCTGAGAAGAAAAGCTGGACTTCTCCCCGATTTTACATTTTAAGGAGGAAAGACTCAGAAAGCCTGGCTCAGGGGGACCAGTAGGGCAGCTGGGATGGAGCCCAGGTTCCCCGAGTCCCTGTATCATGATGACTTTGGGAGCAGAAAAGCATGGAACACCCCAAAGTGAAGGCTGGAACCATATCCTACAATTTCAAAGCTGGGCAGGCTGGATCTGGGTCACACCCAGTCTTGCATGCTCCCCCTCATTCTCCCATTCCCGGGTCCCTAAATGTGGCTGAGTCTAGGTTGTTTACTACATATTTATTTGCTAGACAGCATTGAAACTTCTCTGAGGTATCATAAAGGGCCCTGTTGCACTGTCAGATCAAACCCCAAAACCATGAGGAAGCGGCAGAGAAACCGGTTGCAAAGAGTAAACCATTAGAGACTATTAATAGTGCTCGCATGTAGCTTACGGGGTTACTGACCTGTTAGCTGCTCTTGAACTTCAGCTGTCCTAACCTCAGGATAGAAGAATGGATTTAGGAACAATGGACAAATAGATGTGCTTTTATTTTCTTCATAGCAACTGCAAGCTGCAGCTGATCCTGGGAGCCTGAGACCAGCAGAGCTACTGGGCATCTTCTCAGACACACCCATTTTTAATCCTTCTTTAATCCTCTCGGCACCTCTGCCGAGAGCACTTATTTTGAAGTATTCTTCCTCAAGTATGTTTTTTGCCCTTAGGTTTATCATTAATTTAGTGCCTGTACTATACTTAATACTATGCTAGATACTGTGGCTAACGGTATGAGCCACCAGGCTCCCACGGAGCCCACAGCCCTCCTTTTCCCTCAGAAATGAGATCCCTTAGGGCAAGGATCAATTTCTGTGTCTCTCAGTGGGCCAAGTATAGGATTATAAACCCAGAGTCCTTGCATGTCGATGGGTTGTATGGACTCAAGAAGACTGTCTTGGATTGCCTGCAGATGGGAAGACTGAACTGAGAATATGGCCAAGTAACTGCGCTAGAACGGCCTTGCCCACTATGGTAGCCTCTAGCAGAGTGTAGCTATTTAGATGTAATTAAAATGAAATTTTAAAAGTTTAGTTCCTCAGTCGTACTAGACATATTTTAAGTACTGTGTAGGGCACATGTGGACTACAGAGATGTAGAACATTTTCATTGCAGTAAGGTCTATTGTGCAGTCCTGTTCTATAACTCCTTTCATAACTCAGGTTTCTTTCAAGCTGCAAAGCACAGTTTCCATATGCCATCACTGGGTTGTCTGGGCAGCCTCCTCCAACTGAATTCTCATGATCCGGCAAGCAAGCTCTTAGAAAACCATGGCCTCCTCAACACATCTACTAAGTTTGTACCCTACTATTTCCCCCTCTGTTTAACTCAATTCTCCCCTATCCTTCAAGGTGTCCAACTCAAGTGCCCTGTCTTCTTCTTTCCTGAACTTTCTCAGCCCTCCTCTTCTCTGAATGGAGGTACTTACTTCTATAGCAGGGGCCCCCAGCCCTGGGGCCACAGATGGGTATCAACCCATGGCCTGTTAGGAACTGGGCCACACAAGAGAAGGTGAGTGGTGGGCCAGCAAGCAAAGCTTTATCTATATTGGCAGCCACTCCCCAGCACTAGCATCACCGCCTCAGCTCCACCTCAGATCATCAGGCATTAGATTCTCGTAGGGGCACCAGTGCCTGGTGCCAAAAAGGTTGGGGACCGCTGTTCTACACCACATATCCCAAGGCGATTATATATTGTATTATGTTACTCTCTACAGGGCTGTTCCACAGGGCTGTGGAGACTGTTGATTCTACAAGGGGCTCAGCAGAGGTTGTATGTGGGGACTGTGATTCAGCCCACCTGCTGCTCTCCCAGCTGTATGCCTTGGCATGGGTGTGTCCTCCTGGAAGAAGGGGTCTTTTTCCTAACTTACATGAAGGTGTCTTATAGGCTGCTGGCAGCTTTGGTTCTCTAACCTCCTGAGGGCATGAGTCTTTCTGCTGCACAAGACAGTGGCTCTGTGAAGGAAGTGACCAGGCCTTCCTTCTCTTGTCTCACCAGTCACACCTCACTCAAATTCCACAGGTCCTCAGAGCCACACAGGGCACTCCAGGAACTTACGGTTCTGGTGACTTTTGGTCATGTTCTCTGAGTCTAGTGCATGGTAAAACTCGTAGGCTGAACGGCCGAGCAGCTCCTCTGGGTGGTAACCAACCAGTTCTGTGATTCTAAGTTAAAAAAGAAAAAAAGCATGTGAGGGAGAGAAAATATATAATTGTGGGTGGAGGCTCAAGGAGCTAAACCCGGAAGATAAATCAAATGCTCACATTCAGATGAAAACACTCCAGGCTTCCTGGTCACACCATTCATGCAAGCAATAAAAACATGGTGGTCAACATGCAACTATGGGTCTACCCAACCTCCACTCTTCCTGCCCTTCCTGAAGTCATGTTCGAGAGGAAGAAAAAGCACTTCCTCAGGGGACTCCCTTTCCCCCAGCCCTAATATACAGAAATGCCTAGTCTCCAACAACCGTTGGAAGGGGCTTTCACTGCCCCCTCCTCAACCCTCAGTTTTTGCAGATAAGGAAGTAGAGATCCAGGAAAAGCAGACAATTTGATTGATGTCCATGCACGTATCTAGGGACAGAGCAAGAATGAAAACCAGGGCCTCCTGATTACTTAGATCAAGCTTATTCTAGTAGAGGGTGATATAAATGAAAAGTGAAAATGCATGGCCCCAAGTGGGGAACAGCGTGGAGATGACCTTTGTCTGCGTATGAACCACAGAGTGAGGATGAACTCTGGGCAGGGAGAACCCCATCTATGTTGAAAGCTTCACTCTTCTGAATGCTTCTCCTCATGTCCTGCCTGGTAGTGACCTCAGATTCTTCTTGGACATGGAGTCTGCTTTCCATGGGTTCTTCTGCTTGTCCCTCCCTATTTCAAGGAACGGAGGGAGGGCAGGAGGTGCCGAGAGAAATACAAAATCATAGTCGTAGAAATGTGCTTCTTCATTACTCTCTGGTAAACAGACAGCTCTGAAATGACAGGGCTTGGCTGTCCCAAATGTCCCTTGCTTCATCCTGTGAGGTTTCTGTTTTTGATGTGAAGTGAGCAGAGAACAAGCAAATGTGAAGAACCATGAAGAATCACTTAACATTCCAAAGACCCTTTTCTCTGTACTGGAGTCATTAAAACAAACAAGCTCCACCCAAGAACCACAAGATTAGCCACTTTCCCACGTCATATCTAAATATTATTTTTCATAATCTTTGTTATCTTACACATTTTTCTAATAGGCTCATTGTCTTGTTAATTTGGCCTGTCCCAAGTTGAAAGAGATGCTATTCTCATCATTCCAAACTCTGTTTCAGAATGCATGCCTTTTAGGTATGGCCCCATCATTTATCTATGTTGGAGATTAAGAATAAGGGAAGGAAAGCAGAAGCAGTGGCTTGGTCTCTTGTCTCTACTCTCCTCCTCCGAATGAGTCGTAATCAGTAACATCATCCTAAAGTATTATTTCCATCGTGTCACTCCCTTATTCAAACATCTCCAGCTTTCCCTAATATTGACCATATCAAGAGTAAATAAACTCTGCCTAACTTCCACATGATCCCAGAATCTAGTCTCTCTCTTCCCAGCAGTTTGATTTTTCAACCGATTCGCAGCTTGTCTTGTACCGTCTGCCCTGGCAGGCTCCTCTCCTCACAGCTCTCCACACCTGGCAAACTCATTCTTGCTGCAGAACCTTGAGGTCTTCTCTTCTCGCCTCTTCTCTAAACCCTCACTACTGCGGACCAGCTCAAGGCTTCGCCTTCTTCACAGCGCCCTCTCCAATTCCTCTAGCCCCTGCCAACGTCTCCTCAGGAAGTCCTCATAGGTGAACATAATGTCACAAAGAATTATGTATTTGCCTCTCCACATCCTAGGCTGTCAACTCTCGAACTCAGGGACCATGTTCTCCTTTGGCCTCCCCTACATGGGTGCTCAGTAAACACCTGAGTAGCTGACCATGATCAATTGTCTCTTAGGACCTACGGTACAACCAGATCACTGCCTATCCCAACACTGCTAAAGAATTTGGACAGCGATGTTCTACTTTTTCCTCGTAGACATGATTAACTGTCTCAGTGCATGGTGGTACACATATACGCAGCCCTCAGCGGAACCCCTCATGATATTCAGTTCATCCTTTCTTCATTCTGAAAGGTGTGTCTGGTACTGATGTGGGCAGAGAAGAGGCAAATTGTCTGCCTAGATGAGACTGGGGGTGTTAAAGCCTTTGTCAAACAGCCCAACAGGGCTGAAGAGCTTAGGTCTCAGCTGACTGAACCCAGTGGAGATCTCTCCGGTGAGATTCCTGCAGCTCACTTGCCAGAGACAGCTGGCATCTCAGACTAGAAGGATCTGTCCTGTTACTCGGCCCTGAGAAGAGATGTCTCTGAACTCATCAGCGATGGACATAGTCCTTGTCAGGCTGACCCTGGGGCTGGTGCCCTATGGCACCTTACACGATATGGAGCTTGGGGGAGAGTAAGGAGAGAGTAGGACACTGCTAGCCCTTCCTTCCCTACAACCAAAAAGCTTTTCTGTCAGGTCTAGTGCCTTTCCAGCTCGGCCGGGGAATCAGAACTGCACCAGTGGGCCCTCGTGACAATGGGCTGGCCATTTACAGGCTCCCTGGTTTGCCGGATAAGCTGCTTCTGTTCCCAGGCAAGTCTAGAATTTTCTAGAGACTCTCAAAAATGAGGCTTTTCTGGGAAAGATTTGATTCTACTCTGTGAAAAAAATTAAATTTTCTTTTAAGATTAGAATCTTTAAAACGTTCAAAGCAAATGTTTATTATAATCAGCCTCAAAATAAAATGTTTTTAATCTAATTACCTAATTAATCTAATTAATGTACCATCCATTCAAAGGCACACAATAGGCATGTTTTGGAAGTAGACAAACAAACCTAGATTTCAGAACTGCCAGCTATCTTCCCAGTAACAGCCTTCATTTATCTTGTCAACTAAAATAAATATTTAATGTCTCTTTCTTCATTCCTTTAAACAGACTACTATAAAAACTGGGAAATACGCATACCCCAAACACAATTGAAGAACATTTAAGTTGTCAGACTTCACAAAGCCAGGAAACCCCAACTTGAAGCTAATGGTCATTCGCCTTCATCTGTAGGCACGCAGACGCCGGCGGGGAGGTTAAGAACCCAGCTTGTTTATAGGGTTAGCTACTGCATACAGCACAGAAGGGCCTTCTCCGCTGATTTCCCTGGGTCTCTGAGAAGCCTCTGGAGCTGGGCTGTGATAACACAATTTCATCAGCGGCAGAGAAACTATTTTTTTTCTTCCTTTCTAATTAAGGGCCCCTGACTCACTAGGAAAAAAATCAGCTTGGGGTCACCCATAAATTTAAAAAATCAGCTCCACAGGGCTGTTCTTCTTCTTCTTCTTCTTCTTTTTTTTTAAGAGGGAAATGTAAAAGGGTTTAAATCACCAGATTTGAGAAATGAGAATAGAGGTCACTCTTTAATAATAATAAAGTGGGAAAAAAACCCGAACAGATCAAGGATGAGATTGGAAAGGGGGAGGTAGACACAGGCAACCACAGGAGGTCGAGGAAGAAGGAATCAAAAAAGAAAACAAAATGTAGAGCAGAAAAAGTCGTTAAATTCTGCAGTTAGTATTACCCCAAGTAACTAAGTGGGTCAGACCACCAGGGTCTGGATTTCTGAGTTAGATATGCCTTCGCAATGTAAAAGGACAGCCATTCATTGCTCTTTAATTGTTCTTTACCCTTAAAAATGTTCAGGGGCTCTTTTCAACATGGACTACCTGTGGACCAGTGCTAGGAAGAAAATTATTCTCTTGGCTACAGCGTCAGTGCCATTATCTCAAGAGGCAGAAGAAATCCAGTGAGGCCTAAGATGGCTTGCTCCACTTCCCAATGGCACTGACAAGTGCCTGCCCATGTGTGTGATACTGCAGCAAGTTCCCTGACTTCAGATACCACGGCCTTCAGATACCACTCGAGGTCTGGCTGCAGTTTTCACCCTTGTTTGCCACGCAAGTAAAGGATTGACTAGGTAAATTAATCACGCAAACAAGATGGTGAGAGTACTTCAACTATTTAAGAGGATAAAAGTTTTAAGTGCTTTGTAAAATAGGTGGTTAAGTAAACCAATTTGTTTTCCGAAGACTGCGTTTGCTAATAAGCCATACTTCTATTAAAGTCTGCTTTCTTTCCTTCCACCCTCCGGCAACGCCTCTCCTAGGCAACACTTGATTCACCTCATTTTAGTTTCTATATGTGTTTATGAGATTTGAAATTTCATTTCCTTGCTGATATCCAGACTACTCTTTAACTCAGATTTCAATGCCTTCTATTTTAACATATTTCAATACAGATTTTGCTTGCTTTAAATATCAGTACTTAAGTCTTGTGTTTTTCTCAATTATTACATGATTATGTGAAATCTATAGAACCAGCTTTATAGTTAATAGATAATCAGTTTCCATCCTATCAGTGTGATGTGACTTTATTCATAGAAAGGTGGCTCTGGCTCAATTCTAGATCGACCCTGCTCTGAGTGCCACCAAATGCACAGCTGCCTTGCATTACCCTGAAACAGTCAGAGGAAATCTGCCTTGAATTGTAGCGGGAGAGAAGCAGATCATGTGGAATGAATACCTTTTGAATTGTGAGGTCTATTAGACTTTGAAATAAAGTCCAAAGAGAATTTGTTGAGCTACCTATTCCAGGGAGTATTTTAAGTAGACTGTTTCTAGATTACATAGGATAATATATAAGCATTTCTCATTTATATGCTCAAATTCTGTTAGGGCTGATTTCAGAACTTTGTCATTGGGAGGAGACACAAGGAGAGCACTTTGTTTCTTTTAATTCAGGGATTTAAAGAAACACACTATACCTTCTAGCATAAGGTGTGTAGAGAAAGGCTAATGTGCATGTCTGCAAAAATGTTTAGAATAGACTACATCTTAAACTAAACGACTACATGTAACATATTAATCTGAAAGATCACCTTGAATTTAAAGATGCTACCTATCTTCTAAAGAAAAGTAAAGTAAAACAATTTATATCTCAACGAAAGGAAATAATCTTTTACTACTAATTTGCCTGAAGTCAGCCTATGTTCTCAGACTTCAGTACTTGTCTTCAAAGTGTACTAATGTGTGTCTATTTTACAACTCATGGCTCCTTACAATTTTCTACATTGACATTCTCTATATGATCCTCAACTATCCCATTATCATCTTTGCTATTCCCAACTTGTTTGTATATTTAAAAAAAAATCATAAATTTGTTCCACAGAATTTGAAATGCAGGCATCTTAACTTTATTAATTTCTGATATCATCATGCCCTATGCTGACTTAATCCAATGACAATGCAAGGTTGCCCTCAAACTCTTTATCTGTGAATATTATATGACCCTCTCTGTAAATTTGAAATTTTTACTGCAATTTTGATGCCTCCCCCTCCCCCAGTAATACTGCTACTAGCCTTTACAATTAATTTCTAAGATATAGGAAGATTCATAAAACTGACAAAATCAGTGGGATCATGTGAATTACAGATTTTTGTCCTCCCTCCTTAATGGCTTGGCTCCCTTCAGTTATTCTCTTTCTCCACTAGATGGCACCTCCACCCGAATTTAAGAACCACCCAATTTTAAAGTTAAACCACTTGGGAACCAATTTTGTCTTCCTTTTGGGTGAATGGAATGCTCTGTCACATACCATTCACTGTGGTTTCATTAAGTTGCTCATGTCTCAAGCTCTAAACTCCTGGAGATCAGAAACCATCTTTTTAATTTCTTTGATATAAATGTCTCTGGCACAGGGTCAGATACATAGCAGATACTCAATAAATTAATTGGTTGCTCAGTAGTTGAGGAAACATGGAGATGAGATCATCAATTACACTGATAACTGGGACATTCTTCTTCTTTAACCTTGCTACTCGACTCTTCCTGTCTGGAGCAGTCAACCATATACCAAATATGACTGACATATAAATTGTTATATGATTTATTTCACTTTAAAAACCATTTAACATATTTCATATAATCAAACAGGACTGAACATGGTCCTCTGACCCTTTATTAAGAGGAACAGGACAAATGCATTTTGAACCATCTGCATCTTTCATTTAATTTCAGGTGTTTCAGAAAAGGTTGTTCAATTTGAACTGATTTTGGAAACCTGAGAATTAAACACAGGATTAGTCATCTTTTTTCCCTCTTCCATTTTATTTCTTTCCTCCTCTTTCTGTCTGTTTTACCATTTTTTTCTCCATGATCCTTGTTTTGATTATGTCTGTGATCTCAACATAACTAAGAAAAAGTACCAGCCTCCAAAGTGATTTTTGTGGACTCTAATTGTCTTACATTTTCATCAGATTCTAATTTTCCTTATGGGAAAATAATAATTCCCTTTGTGGGAAATTGTAGCCCTTCATGTGTGTCATATGTCATCAAATCTAGTGAATTCTCTGATTAAAATGGAAAGAACCATCCCCCACCATTATCTATATGCAAGTATTGGTTTTTGAAACATTGACCTCAGAATCAGAAGAATATTAGGAAGAAAGAGAGAAAGAGAGAGAGAGAGCGAGAGAGCGAGAGAGAGAGCGAGAGAGCGAGAGAGCGAGAGAGCGAGAGAGCGAGAGAGAGAGAGAGAGAGAGATTCTTCCCCCCATCTAAATACAAACAATAAAAACAAAACACGCTACCAAAAGGAAAAAATCCCAGCCCTCATCAAAACAATCAAGAAATGACACTTAGGGATTAAGGACTTAAAATAGTCAGTTTATAAATTGTCTAAGCCATGTCTGTGCCCTTGTTAACTAATCTGCTAATCGGTTAAAGACAACTTCTGTGTGGCACAGCATTCTATGTCTTCAAAAGCCTCTGCATTCATCTCTCCAGCACCACTGAATTCAGAGTTTGGGCCACGTAACTAGGTGTCTTGAAAGGCATGATTTTGCTGAAACTGCAACGTGTCCAGCAAAACTGACAGGCAATGTTACCTTTCACACTCTGAGTCGCAAAGCCCTAAATCACAGGTTCTTTTCAAGCCAGTATAGACTCTGCCCCACCAGTCCTGAACCCAACTAAGCAGTCAGTGTGAGGTCACTCCCTTTCTGTGTCCCTTTCCTCTTCAAACACTCTTAGGCCCCTAATTTCTTATGGTTTTCCCCTTCTCCTTTATCCAAACATTAGTTGCTTTTAGGAAATAACCTGAAACTGACTCAAAACAAGATAATGAATGAAGGATAACTCTGAATTACCCTTTCCAGAGGATTTTTTCCCTTCGCTTTAACAAGAATCAAAGTTCTAAACTTAACTGTAACCTCCTCTTTTCTATTATCTAGGGATGCCAAGTTATTTTCTACGACAGGAGGGTCTTTCCAGTGCTTCTGGGACCACATTAAGGATATATTTCATTCACAGGGACTACATGCAGCTTTCAGTGTCCATAGCACTATAGCTGTTCCCAGGCTGTTTGGCTAACACACTGGGAACACAGCTAACCCCAAAGCCAGTGACATGGAGGCTCTGCAGTGAGATTTCCCTTGTCATCTGGGAAGATTACATAGAGGGGTGCATGTTACAAAACTATCTTCTGCCTAGCATGTTTATTTGAATACAAAGACTGCGTCTGATAAACAACCTTACACGTAGCATGGATTTCTTTGGTACCTGCCTTTGGAGCAATTTTTCTCTCTAATCATCATCATCACCATATTCACAGTACTAACAACTGTGATTAATGCTCCCCGTGTTAGTTCCAGGACGAGAGTCTTCATATGTGACATTTTTTCCCCCTATGAGGTTAGAGCACTTCTTTCTACTTACATAACCACTCATTACGTCCAAGAGCCTTGAGTCCTGGCACATCGTGGTCAGAACTGAGAGACAGGAATGACTCAAGGACACTTTTAGAAAAATTCTTACATTGTGCCTAGAATGATGGCCAATTCTAAGAAAGGGTACCAGCCAACATCGGGTCAGTCTAGAATCGGGGGAGAGAAACTCAGTCCAGCCTGGAAAGTAGGGTCCCACCCACAAAGAAACCCAGATATTGGATGTCTAGTGGATGAGTCTGGGAAGGCTGAGCAGAAACTATCTTCCTGGGGTCTGGTGGCTTCCTGCTGGCTAGGAAGGTAAGGCAGTTTCTTGCTGGTGGTCTCTCCTCCTTCCAGGCCCCCAGCCACTACATGTCTCCAGAAATGATCTTGGCCCCTTGAATTTAGAGACTTATTCTGGGGGAGGGCAAGGACAGAGGGAGTAGTTTATATAAGCAGTAACGACAAGCTTCACATCAGTTACGGTGTTAATACTTTTCGAAGTGCTTCCATAGCCATGATCTCATTTGACAATGATCATCTCCATTTTAGACAATGGGAATTGAGCTCTCAGAGTTTGTTGAGAAACCCTAGAAGGGGAGAGGGGAGTGGTTGAGTGGAGAAGAGTAACCACAAAAACAGTGCCTCTGGAAAGAAATGGCAACTCTGGATACTGCAGAAAGCTGAGGTCACGTTGGGACATCTATATCCTGAAGGGCACGTCTGGGGATACACTCATCAGCCAGCCACAGTGGGATCTACCCGAGCCAGGCCCACCTAGGCCCAGTCCCTTGTCCTGGCTTTTCCTTCCTTCCATGATGGTGGTCATTGCTCGTGGCATCTATTCTCATCTTCCTCCTTCCATTTTCTGATTTTCCACATTCCCAACACCAGGGCACAGAGCGGGGGCAGGGACGAGGCAGCGGGGGAGTCAGGAGCTGCAAGTGGCTTTAACAGCCCCTCCCGGCCCTCCCTCAATAACCCAAGTCTCTCAACCTGTTTCAGCCTCACCTTGAGCTAAGAACTAGAGCTGACATGGCTTACATGTGCAGTCTTAGGTGCCCTTTTGACAACTTTAATAAAGAAACCATTTAGAGAATAACAATTAACACTGAACACTTCCTATTGGATTTGAACCTAGGCCATTTAGCCTGAGTCACTGTCCCCTGAGAGAATTTCCAGTTGGGCCTGGCCTTGAGGGTTAGAGTCTGGCTTAGCTCCCCTTCAGCAAGAAGCCTTCAAGACTAGGCTGGATGGTGGCTGGGATGGAGCTGACGCAGGAGGAGCAAAGACTGAGGGAAGAGCTCAGCAACATGAGAGAACATTCGGGAGCCATGCAGCTCCGGGCCAGAGCCTGAGCTCCTAGCCGGCCTCCGAGTTGGGAATGCTGATGGACACCTCTTGACACTCGTCTGCTGGGGAAGCCGACTGGCCTGGAAATTTCCTCAGGAATCTGATACACATGTGGAGGAATACGTACGCATCACAATGACCAAGAATGGCCACAGAGTCGCACACCAGAACAGCTCTGCAGTCAGACTGTGATGCTGTGTCAGTGTGGAACCACCAAACACAATATTAGGAACCCCTTAGCTGCACAGATGGAACTGGTGACACGGGCCCACAAACTTGCACCCAGCAAGGCAATATTCATGCTCCAGACCCATACTTTTACCACGGCCGTAACTACACACACACACACACACACATGCACGCACACGCATGCACGCGCACACACGCATGCATGCCTGCATACATGCGCAAGCACGCAGGTAAAACACACTTCTACCCACAGCACAGGCAGTCCGGGGCCCCCACCTGTCGTCGCAGTAGGTAAACTTCATGTCCATGCTGTGGCGGCTCAGGAAGGTCTTGCTGTCCAGGGGGATGTCCATGTGGGACGGGTGCTGGATGGGTTCACACATGATGATGAGGCAGGAGAGCAGGGGCTCCTTGTAGCCGCAGAGACTACTGTGAGGGGGGCAGTTGTTGTAGACCTTCACCTGGCCAGTGCAGTGCAAGACCTGGAGACCAGCCATGGAGGGTCAGATGTGGGGCTGAGAGCATGGGGTGGGTGCACATCTGGGACTCCAACCCACACCTGACGTTGTCCTACCTTCCAGGTGGCTGACTTGAGGTTGACAGTTCGGCCTCTGTTGGTGACTGTGCACTTCATCCTCATGAAGAAGTCCCGCTCTGTGGACATGTCTTTGCTTTTCTTCCCAAAACCAGAGCCTGGATGGGGAAGGGTGGAGGGAACCAGTTAAATTTAGTTTTTTACTTATATTCAGAAGAGGGGCCCAGTTGCAGTGTTTTCTGGGTAATGTATTGTTTGTATTTCTCAAACATCTGCTCCTTCGATAGTATCTGTAGCCTGTCATGAATGCTGAATAAATACCGTCTTGGCCTCTGGACTAAAGCTTTGTCCCTTCCAGCTTGCCTCCCTAACTGGAGTATAAGCACCTGACGAGTAGGGCTCTTCCGCTGCACTCAGGGCTCCCTTCGGAGCAGTGAGGCAATGAGTGACTATTAGCCATCATCTCAGCAAAGCTCTGCTGGGGCAGGCCCAGGTTGCCTAGGTGGACTTCCAAGGGACGGTCTGGGTGAGACCACAATTATCCAAGGGGACAAGCCTCTTGGGTTAGAAATGTCCTTCAGAGATGCCTGTCTTTATTTCATTCCTGTCCCATAGGAATTGGAATCCTTCTATGCCCCATTCTCAACCAGCAATGGCTGAATTCATTGTAGTGTACCATCAGCATTCTCCCTAAAGTGACATATGTCAAGCTCAAGAGAGACCGCTGGTCCAAATCTCCTGGGATTTGGTGAGCCAGTCCACTCCAAGGAGTAACTCAACATGGATCACATCCTTTCTCAGCCAGAATTAAATAAATCACCAAGAAAAATAATATAGCTTCCTTCCTTATAGTCTCCACATAGCCTGCCCATTCAGAACTTTCTCCATTTTTGGCAAAACGAAGTGATAAATGTAGCAAGTGTCATTTGACAGAGTCCCTTTGTCCATGCCTAAATTCTGCCTAACCCACCACCCCCATCCTGGCCTGCCAAGGTACATGCCTGCCCCCTGCCCAGCAACACAGAACAATCCAGAGCCTTGTTTCAAATGCTCACAGCATTCCTCTCTCCAGGCATGGCACCAGCATCCGCACCTAAAACTCCAGAGGGCTGTGATTTGATTGACATATGCCCAAAGATCTGTGTGTCCAGTGAACTGTGTCACCTTTGAATCTATCCTAAATATCCCTAGGAGAGCCCACTAAGTAATGAACCAAATGGTGAACCCTTTTTTTTTTTTTTAAGAAAGAATATCCCTCCATCATGATCATAAAACCATGCCTCTCAAACTTGTTTCCTACAATTTAAATTTTCATAGGTGGCTGTGCTCACTTTGGTAGCACATATATTAATTTTCATAGCTGGGGTTTGCATATCTTGGGTTTGTAATCTTGGGGCTTGGACCTACCACCAGGACCAGCTCAGGTGTTGGGGATGAGAGTGGCTGTGGCTTGGGTTATTATTACTGTGGCCTCCTAACTTGTTAGCCTCTGGATTCTTGCCATTCTGCCATTCGATTAATCTCTCTAAACACGGTTCCAATCAGATTACTCCACCTCTGGCTCAAGAACCTTCAGTAGCGCCCCTCTGTCACAGGATAAAGTTCGAGGCCCTCCACCTGGCTTTCAAAGTCTTCCACAATCTGCCTCCTGACCTTATCTTCCTCTAGGTACTGGTATTAATCCTTTGCTTCCAGATCATGAGTCCACTCAGGCCGGCACCTTCAATAAGGATCTGCTTGCTGATTCTTTGAGTTTGATTCCAAGTCCTCAATACAGGGACCAAGGGACCTGAAGTTCTACTCAGATAAATGAAGTAGTATCATGCTGTGAATCACGGCACTTGAATGCCGGAAGGTCCTAGACTTTGCCTGTTCCAATACTGCCAGTTTGAAAAGAAAGACTCCAAGGATCAAAGCAATGAAGTGACTTGCTTCAGGTCACATGTTCAGACAGAGATTAAGGTCAGTGGTTGAACTAAGACTGAGAACCCAAGGACCAAAGGGTTTTTGGAGTAGAAGATATGAGGCTTTGGTTTTCTCAGGCTTCAAGCACCTGCTTTAGACAGGGATTCAGAAAGTCTGGCCACCCCTTCCTCAAGGAAGTGATAGGACTTTCTCAGCAACAATGCTAAGACACTGAATAGCCCATGTAGTGCTCTCCAGACTGTGTACTCTAGGAGCTAGGTGGCCTGAAGCCTTCAGGAGAGAAAAGGGGCTGCCTGAGAGGTCAGTGGGTGGTGGGGGTGTAGGCAGGGGTGGTTGTAATTCTGTATTTTGCAGGCCCAGACTGCATGCTCAGACTGTAACGAGGGTGGAAGTGGGCCAATAAAGTGTCTGCTTCTGCAGCACGCATAGTAACAATAGCCAAAACTTGCAGGCTTAGTACCACTGCCTGTTATTCAGGCTGGACAAGCATATACCCATGGCAGTGACAGGTGAGAGATGTTAAAGGGGATGTTTAGGCATGGGCAGAATCTGCCCAGGACAGTGATCGAATCTCAGGTTCAGAAGGGATCTTGAAAGTTACTGAGCCCCAGTTCTGCCCAAAGCCTCAATCCTCTTGGCAATATCCCCATTCATCCCTATGCTTGAATGTCCACAGTTACATGAGGTGAAGCAGCAACTCCACTATCATTACAAAGTACTTTCAGCTTTTATGGACCCTCTCATCCACCAGTATCTACTGGATGCCCTCACAGGTAGGGTACACTACATTAGACCTTTTACATGTCTTCTCCATCCAAAACGACCTGTCCTATGTCTCCGCCAGGGGACCAGATTTAGTTCTTGGCTCTTGAGGTAGCTAGTCTCTAAAGGCGGCCCCAGTGAGCCACATCTGAAAATCACAGTGTGTGTAGTTCCCTCCACACTGAACGGGGGCTGTTCCCTCCAACAGAATAGGGCAGAGCGATGCTGTGCCAGTTTCAGCACTAAGCCTTGGGAAGGGCTGGCAGCCTCCACTTTTGTATTTTTGGGAGCTCTGAGCTGCCATGTAAGAAGGGAAGAGAGAGAGGCTCTCAGACTCCATGGAGTGAGGCAGAGGTCCTACTGTCCAGCATCCTAGCTGAGCCCAAGACTCTAGCCACAAGGTTCCAGGGATGTGGATGAGCACCTTGGTCATCTCACCTGGTTCTGTCCCCAGATGATGGCAGCACAGCTGACATGACATGAAGCAAAAGAACCACTCACAGAACCCGCAGCATTGTGAGAGGTAATAAAATGATTGCTTAAAACCTTTACATTTTGGGTGGTTTGTTACACAGCAATAGACAGATGCAACAGTTCTCATGAACACTTTGATACAGATGAGTTTATTGGTTTGGGTGGTGTCATTTGGCAAAGGTGCCGAATTCTCAAGTGATGTAACCTCCCGGAGACAGTGTCCTAACCTAAATGAGTGCCTTAATAGCATGATGTTGGACACCAAGCAGGGCCAGAGGAGATGTTTAAGAGTACTAGGTCCTCTCTGTGCCCTTGATCTCACCTCTTAGGCTCTGCTGGATTTTTTTTTGAGGGATGTCAGTTTTTTCTGGATCATGATATTCATGATCCATCGCTCCTGCATTTGTATGCAAAGGAAATACAGATCCCCTACCAGGTGGCACAAGAAGGAAGGAAACACACAATAAAGACTACTTTACCATTTTTGAGACTCAGGTTCTCACGGATCTCCTCGTGGTCACAGGGATGAGTAAAGTCAAAGATACTGTGTCCTGTTAGTTCCACCTGTTTCAGAAACAAGGTTAGGCTTCATTATTCCTAACAAGGAAGTAGAAGATTCCAAGAAGCAGCTGAGCCACTTCTAGATTTGGCACTAGGGAGGAAACAGAATCAGTTCTTCTCACATTCCCAATCTAGTCTTAGGTCCTCAGACATATGGATGTAACTGAGGACTGCCATTGGTGACAGAAACTGGATTCACAAGGGTTGGCCTGTTAATCTAGTCAGCAGAGCTATCCACCAGGATGACCATCGGCAATGCCAAGCTGAATGCCAGGGGCTGTGTGTTCTTGAGGCTTGTGGCCTGAGATTGGAGAGGGGGCAGGGTAGGTATGTGCCGGGAGAGGTCAGGAGGGATGTTATCAGAGTCCCCCACTAATTTCTACCCCAAAAGGTAATGTTTCCCTTTTTGAAAGAGCCAGAGAAGCATGTCACCTGTGTGAGTCCCATGAACTTGCTGATGTTTTCTGACAGAAAGATCATGTCGCCATCTTGGGTCACCACAGCAATGAAACCCTCCAAGGCCTTCAGGTATAGGTTATCCATCTGCTGGTCAGCCTCAGCTTCAGACTCATTTTCAGAGCAAACTGGAAAGACAGGACGGTTGGATGGCTTGCATGAATGCAGTGTTAAACAGATGCAATTGGCATTGACAGGTGTCTGCCGGAATGGTACAAAGGCATCAAGTGGACTTTTTTGGAAATGCACACTGCCAGTCACCTAAGTGTCTGCCACATGCCCAAGCAGTGGACATAGGATGAGCACACAGGATCAATGAATGTGCCAGAATCACAGATGATGCTATTTCTGCAGAGGAATAGAGCAAGCCTGTACAAGGACAGGCCAGCTTTTAGAGTCAAGAGTTGGGCTGTACAGACTAGTATCCTGGTGGTATTCTCTCTAGAAAAGTAACAAAAGAAGGGAAATTCTTTCCTCTTCATACCCTGGTTCAGGTGGCCGGCCTTATGTCCATATACCACACACATACCCACACCCACACTCGATCCCTGTTTAGGGTGTCTGCCAAGTACTAGTCAGCTGAATGGATGATAACGAACCAACATCCAGGTGAGATGATGCCTCTGACAACGTTAGGGCTCTCACTTAACATCTGCATTTAAACAGAGGCTTTAGGAGGGACAATGACTTAACTCAGTGCTTTCAAATTTCAGCATGCACCAGAATCACCTGGTGGGCTTGCTAAGACAAGGATTTCTGGGCCCAGGACTGCTATATAATTTGCAGGGCTCAGTGCAAAGTAAAACTGTGGGACCTCTTGTTGAAAAATTAAACCAGGCCCAGGGTGCTTCTAATTGTAAACTCTGTGGCACTACACAAGCCACACACCCAGGAAGCTGGCCCTAGATGGGCCCATCTGCAGAGGTCCTGATTGGTTAGCTCTAAAGTGAGGGCTGAGAATCTGCTTTTCTAACAAATTCCCAGGTGATGTCAAGGCTGCTGGCCCTAGGACCACAGGTTTAAAATAACCACCCTAATTCAAGTTCCTATGGATGACCCCAATGATGGGAAAATCAGCCTATTCTGGCAGGTGGTGACTTTTTCTGAGGATGGGTGAGGAGAGGTTTTCAGTACCATTTAAATCACATCAGATAGGTGACCACCTACTCCAGATGGCAGAGGCCAGCTCCGTTATCTGTGGCCTGCGAAGAAGATTTTTTCTCTCCAATTTCTTTGATCTCAGTGGCAACACTGACTTCAAAATCTGGAGTAATCCCAAGACAACCTTATTTGGGTTAACTAGGCCCAGAGGAAATAGTTCTGCTTAAAATTTCCTGTTTTTAACAGTTCCGACACAGCTAAACTTGTTTCCATCCGTGCCCAGTACACTTGCTTCCAGGAGGTGGCGAAATTGGCTGCAGCAGCTGGCCAGCTGGCCTCTGGGAGGAAGAGGGGTGCTTGGGGGGGAGCACAAATGGAAACAGAACATCTTGGAACTAAAGTCACAATGGCTGGAGGATCAGGAAGCTGGCGGGGCCGGCTCCCAAGGACCCTGGGGCAGCCAGGCCTCCTTCCTCTATGGAGCTATTTGCTCCCACAGCACCTGCTCATCCTCCTGGAGGCTTCTGAAGGAGTCTGGCCAACTCACTGTAAGCTTGGAACTGAAGGTGAAAACCATGGGATGGAGTCAGACCTTCACACAAGGGGCCAGGGGCTCATGCGCATCACCCCCTAACCCCGCCTCGCTGAAGACTGCTCTGCGTTTTTTCCTGCTCTTTCCCGTGAACACTGTGTCTTCCCTAACGTATCGTTCATCTCCCACTCAGTGTTAGGCACTTGAAAAATGTACTTATTAGCTATGCAGTTATTGCGGCCCTACTATGTGTCTGCCCTGTGCAAGGCACAAAGCAGGAAATCAGAAATCTGTGAACAAATGTTACTCTGTGCTCAGTCCTGTCCTAGGGAGAATCACAGTTACCGAGAGGTGTAAGAGCAAAATCCTTTGCCTCCAGGACTCTGCTGCTGGTGAAGACAAACTGCCGTAAGCTTATACAATAAGGGAGAGAAACTCTTGGTGCCCAACAAAGAGGAACCCACAGTAGGTGCTCAGTAAGCTGCCAACAGGAGTCTTTAAATTGCTGTGGATTCTCGGCTTCATAGGGTCCTTTGGGGTCTGACCCGAAACAAGAGGGGCAGGTCACTAGAATCAGAGGCACTCTGCTGAGATGAAGCCTGCTCAGCCCTGCTCAGCCGGGGGAGCACAGGATCCTTTAATGCTAAAAATAGCCCCTGTAAACAGGCTTTGATGACTCCCCACAGTCAGGATATGCGCCGGCTGAGGTTTCGGAGCACTTTTTCCGGAGCACTGCTCATTTCCTTCAGGCAGCACCACCCTTTGGGGTGGGACTCCATGGGCAGCAGGAGCTGGGCATCTGGCATGAGTGGGCAGGGTGGCAGGGCACTCTTGACGGGGTCCCTGAGACCAGGCTGTCACAAGGTGCTGCTGCTGGTGAGGATGCATTTTTAGTCCACCAGGGTCATTTCTCTTGTTCTTTAATCTGAGAGGTTCCAGGACTGCTTTGACTGTTCTTAAAACCATTCTGCTGTGATCTTCCTAGTTCAGATGTGATCTGCAGACAGTCGTCACTTAGTTATCATCGCAGGGGCTTTCCTTTTAAATGGATTCCTCCCCTCCAGTGATCCCGGAGCCATGGACACCCCCTGCCCCCATTCCTGGGTGTACTGATTACAAGAGCAGTGCCAGTCAAGCCACGAGGAAATTACTTTTCGATCACTTACTGGATCATTAGCCATACCTTTAAACTCCACTTGGGCTACCCTCACATCTTTAGCAGAAGGCACTGAGTTTACCTGATGTTGCTGGCATCCAAAGGGCCTCGAAAGTCCACTATCAGAGATTCATTCCTTTGTTCTTTACATAACTTACTATCCTGTCTTACCTCTCTGTATTAACCTTCATAAGCTGTAGCACAGGGCTAAGGTTAGTAAATATCTACTGATTGACTAGATCTTTCTTTGGTTTAAGTTAAGGGAATGATGTGAAAAAGGCCAGCATCTCTACATGAGATTATTAGCTGCTCTTAGCCATTAACATGCTAGCATGAATTAGTTTATCAGCGCTTCTCCAAAAAGGACAGAAAAAGACCTTGGTTTGGAGGGTGGGTGAGGCAAGGGATGAAAACCTAGGCAAGTCTGAAAGTGGTACATAAGGCACCAGAAACCACATCTGCTTCCACAATTTCTCTACTTTGGTTCCACTTTTCCTGCATGAAAAAGTCACAGTAAAAACTTTAAAATCATTTGTCCCATATTTTAATATCTTTCTCTTAGTAGTCCAGAGATCGGGAAATCATAATTTCTTATTAAGACTGATGTCTTCACTAAGCAAATCCAATGACTCAATAATAAACCCGACGTTTCTCTTAGAAAGCTTGCTTCACGTTAACCTGCGGCTCCTATGTGAAATTAATTTGATTTTTACCATGTATGAGTGTAGAAAAGTCAAAAATCCATTTTATGGTGAAAAGCCAATTTTGCATATTCACTGCTGTTGAATGCCCTTCGAATGCAGGAGTGACCCTCATTTGGTCACGGTTTGTGGGGCTCATCTTGAAAGAGGATTTAAGACAATCGAGTGGTATTTCCACCAATGTTCCCGTCAGAGTGTGTTCTGTTCTCGGCCCAGCGTGGAAGCTAATATCATAAAGCTATTGTTTCAGTTTGCTTCCTGTGATACGAATCTCAATCGGCAGCCTAGACTCCTAGCCTGAATTTCTTAGCGTTGAGGTTTCCTCTCCAACATTCCCACACAGAACAGCCTACTGTGAAAATCAAAGGGAAACGTGTTACTAAGTAAAGAAGAAACTTTTCTAAAGCAAAACCTGGTCTTTTTTAGCCTTTTGAACTCTGAGGTATGCAACCAGCTATTTCCTATTATAAAATGAGCCAACATCAGTGCTCACCTTTGTTAGAAATGTTTCAGTAACGAGCCTGTTTTGACTTGGAAAAGCTTGGCAACTGCATTTTGATAGAAATTGCTGAAAGGTGGGTAAGAGAATTGTATGCTTATTATATATCTTATTTATATATACTTATAGATGAATTTACTCTATTTGTTCATAATAATTTTGATTTCTCAGTTATAACTTATCGAGAGCCTAATATGTGGCAGGCAAGAGGATAAGGGCTTTTACTTCTGTTATTTCAGTCCTCAAATAGCATCCCAGGGTAAGTACTGTTAGCTCCTTTGTGCAGATGAGGAAAATCAAGCTCAAAGACAGAAGAGATTTTCACGAAGTTGCCGTGAAGAAAGGCAGCCAGACTGAGGTTCCAACACAAGGTCTATTTGTCCACAACTTGCGTATTCTTTTTAATTGAGTCGTATGCGTTGAAAAAGCAAAATATAGTTAGAAAAGAAAAGAGTTCTGTCTCCCATTTAATTCCTGAAGACGGTTTCGACAGTTGGTTGAGAGGATGCGTGGAGGGAGCCTGGAAGGGAGTGTAGGAAAAGAGGGTGCTGAAAGCCTTCTGGCTCCTCCTCCCCCCAGGCGATGCTTCTTTTATGAGAACTGCTCCTTCAAGGACACCATGACCACATGTGAAATGTAGACACTTTTTATCCTTTTCTGTCATTTCTTTCCTTGAAACAGAGAGGACCAGAGCTGACATGCTGAGGACTCTGGTTGGTCTGAGGCTGAGTTTAGCCAGAGGGCAGGCAGTTAGTGTCCACAATTTGCAACAGCTCCTGAGTGGGGATGTGTGATGTCTGTGGACACTCTAATCCTATCTCTCTGGGTGTATCTGGCGCACAGAGGGTTCACGTCAGCACACATGCAAGCAGACGTGCTCAGAGGCCCGGCCTCTGATTCATGGTCCTCTCAAAGCCAACCTCTGAACCACTGAGAGGGAAGACCGGGCTTATGTGTTGGAGAGCATGGGAAACAAGACCTTGCATCGAGAGAAAGGATAGAAACATCTCACTGATTGTGGGAGGACCTTCTCCCTTTCCCACTGCTCGAGGCCAGCCCCTAGGTGATCTGTTTAACTTTGGTTACCCTGCCGCCTTCCTCACACGACCAGCCCTTAGCAGCATCTTCGCCTGACCGGGTTTGCAGACGCTCCTGCCTTCTTGTGTCTGTCTTTCCCATGGACAAAGATTCAAAGGACTTGAACTCCTGGTGCAGATTCCCCATGTGCTACATATGTGATTTCGGACTTTAACTTTTCTGTGCCTCACTTCTCATCCATCATCTATGAAATGTTCTGCAAGTCCAAATTCACTCAGAGAGGTAACCCAGGATTGAGGTATTACCCCTTCCAGGGCTCTCTGTTGGTGGAGGGATGGGGGTGGTGGTAGAAGGAAGCGATGATTAACCCAAAGAAATCAACGTCTAAGAATAAAATTTCAATACTATAACAGGGAAGTAGAGGAGATGTTTCTGGGTGTAGGGGAGGGGTCTTCATTTAGTCATTAAATCCCGCACTGCCTACTCTGTGTATAAATAAAGGTGATTCCAACACTACCAGACACTGCCCTCGCCTGTCCAGGAAGATGAGCCCTTTAAAAGAAAGAAGTACACATGTGCCCTGAGATGGTGTCTCCAGGTCTTTCTTACACTTCAGCCCATTGTTCTCTCTCTCTGTAGCACGTATGATGACGAATCTGCCACTGACTGCATTGTTCCTTTGAAAGTATTTATAAAGCATGTCTTTGCCTTTGGTTCTCCCCCTCCTCTCTGCTCTTTTCTAAGACTCTTTAGACTTGCAATACAGGGTTAAGCCTCCAACCCTTGGACCCACTGAGCTGTCATCTTATTTTCTGAAAGTCTTTCCCCCATATCCTTCCTGTGCTCCAGGGCCCAGAATAGCACATGCCGGTCTGGCCTCCCGGCCTCACACTGGATCCCCTCTGCTCAGGGTTTCTTTCCCAGAATAGCCACTTCATAACAGGATGGCAGGATCCACCCGGCTTGAAGGTACCGAGTTCACTCGGGAAAACTGGAAACCATCCAGAAAAGAACCTGCCCCTCCTGCCTGCCTTCCTCAAGCTCACTACCTCAGATGCTGCCCACCTGTGGCACCCTGACCAGTGGGGGAGGGACACTATCTGCCGACCAATTTCCTTATGAAACTGACAGACAAAACGAGCCATAGGATCTGAAACTGGAAAACTCAGGCTACCTCTTTCTGGTCAGGGCTAACAGGAAATGGTTTTTGGAAGAATGTAAACTCTAATAAAAAAAAAAAATGTTTTGTGAACTTGACACTCATGGAGATACCGGGGGGGTGAGAATGAGTTGGTCCTGTGAGGAGGTTGTTATCCATCAGATACTCCCCGGTGTGAATGAGTATGGTGGGTCAGGTGCTTAAAGACATGATCGTGGTTAATTTTCACAGACACCCTGTGCAATAAGTATTTTTAATCCTTTTTTACAGATAAGGAAAGCAAGAGCTGAGACACCAAATTATGTGCCTGGCAAACTGGCTAGTAAGAGGGAAAAGACTGTATGGGCACGCCTCTGCCCTTTTGGAGAGGTAGCTGAAAGATAAGCACTAGAACACTTCCTAAGGATTCAATCTGGGGTGGAGTGCGGGTCTTACGGCCAGGTGGAGTGGCAACGGGGAGGCTAGCAAAGCTGCTCCGTTCGCCCAGCTCCTTCTCTCCTCAGCCGCTAGGTGCCCAGATGCTTCCTTGGTCCTGTCCTTGCCCTTGGCTGTATTCATCATAAAGGTCATTGCTGTAAAGATGTGTAACAGGAAGGAATAAAGCACCAGTGACAGTTTCTGCGGGTGGAAGTTTTGCAGAGTGAGAGTTCCTGGGTGGGGAGACCTTTCCAGTAGCCTTCTAACTATGGCACAACAGAGCCTCCTGCGTGTGGGGACGCATTGGTAAGGCGGCTATCCGCACCAGCCGGGGGAGTCCACCAGCCTCACCTGAGGACAGGAGCTTGTGTGTTCGCAGGAAGCTGATAGCCAGCCGCATGATGGAGGCCTTATCCAGGTGGGAGCTCACGCTGTGAGGCAGGGGCAGCTCATGGGCCAGCTCGTAGAAGACCTCCGTCTCCTTGCTTCGCCGGCACCTCGCTGCATCCCGGGACTTCTCCTTCCTCCTCTCTGAGCTACTCCTAAATTGAGAGAGAAAAGTTTAGTGCCTAAAACGTCGCTGTCATCCTATCGCATCCCTGATCAAGACATCCCCAGGGCCTCCCAACCCATGGTACAGCCAAACTCTCTCACACACCCATCCGGGCTCACTCTGGTTGTCTAGCCACACAGAGCCTGCTTTATATTGTCAGTTGTGTGTGTGTCTATCTTCTCAACTGCCCTTCCTCCTGTATGCCCACAGTGTCCAGGACAGGGCTTCACATGGTTTGAGCAAAGGCTTGCCAATTAAATTCATCCGCTAGCTTGGACGTGGTCCTGGGTTATCTGGGGACTGAGGTGAATGTGCGGTAATGGGAGGGACATATGAGTGACTGAGGCCAGGGACCCAAGTGGCTGTGTCAAAGGCTCTGGAAAAGAAGATGAAAGACGGCTTCAAGGTTCTTTCTAGATTAAACGCTCTTAGAAAAATTAAGTACAGTACTAGACCTTAGCTCCCATTCAGTATCAGAGTGATTTCCATGGTGCAAATCGAAAATGCCATTAGAGCCCAAGAACTGTCAGCCAGACATCCATCACTCTGGTGTCCCCAAGTGCACACCTGCCAAGGGTTACAAAGGAGTGAGCACACGCACATTTTCTTTCTAATCCTATCAGGATTAGAAAGATAGGCTCCTAGCCTGTCTCATGCTCATTTCTCTCTGCTTTGCAAGACAGAAGGAAGATGACATATACCAAAACTTGCCTCTTTCAGGAAGTCTTAACAAAATCTTGGATCTTTTTACAAAGCCTGTGTTACATTCTGACATGGGCAAGTTCAAAAGCCACACTCTCTATTGAAATTCTTTCACTTGCTAGCTCTGTTATATTCAAATTATTTAAACTGCTTAGCCTCAGTTTTCTCACCTGGAAAATGGTAATAAGAGTACTTATACGCCACAGAGTTATTGTGAGTATTGAATATGATAATTTGTGTAAAATTTTTAGCACAAGCCTATCCCAACTGGACTCAATCAATATTAGCTGATATTAATAACAAATCTGTCCATGAACAAATGAACATGAAAAACATTACAAAAGAGTATAGAACAGCCTGATTTTCATAGAAATATATTATATATAGTTGTTCTTATATTTTATAGAGGAAAAAGCCTAGAAATATAATAACTATTATTCTTACAGCTATCACATATACAGTGCTTAATATATTCCAGGTACTATTTAAAGCACTACCATTTAGCTTCTTTAATTCTTACAACTACCCTTGGAGACAGTTATTATTATTATCCCTAATTTACAGATGAGGAAATGGGTCCATAGAGGCTAATTTACCTGCAGCCTTTCAGCAGATAAATGAAGTGGGACTTTGCACCAGGCAGGTGGCCCAGCCCCAGGTCCAGGCTCTTAACCATGGGTAACTGTCCTGTCTCTCTATACATAAAAATGTTATCAGTTTCAGGGTGGTGATGTTATGTGTGTTTTTCTTCATGCTTATCTGTATTTTATTTTTATATAAATAACTTATATTGCATGGTTAGTAAAGAAGTTTCATTTTTTTAAAGTGTCCAATGCAGTTCATGGCTCTTAAGGCCTTATCCAACCAGCTCCAGCTCATGGTCTTGGTTCTCCCTTCTGAGATTTACAAACCAGGGCTGCTGCTCCTTTTATTTGGCTTTGTAGCCTATTAACTGGACAGATAATCAATATTTTGGGATTCATGGAATGCTGACATGCCCCTCAAACCCTTCAAGATTTAGGGCAGAGACACTGTTTTGACTTTATGACATGCTTCATTTAAAAAAAAAGAACATCTAGCTCCCTGGATTGACTGAGCACCATACACTCAGACTGCAGGAAGAATGTCCAATAGCTGATGGTCAAGAAGAACCTTCAGAAAAATTATGAAATGGATGAAATTACTTTTCTTGTCCTATCTCTCTGTTCTGTTTCCTTTAACTAATCCCTGTTCCCTCCTCTGTCCCTGACTTCCAATTCCTAGAACCCTCTGCCCGGCACCTCAGCCATCCCTACCCTCTCAGGCCTGCCCTCAGGATCATGTTGCTTTTGCCCTAGACCTTTAGTGATACTTTGTATCTCTGTCCCTCCCATTTTCATCTTAATCCTGACCTCTGATCATGGAGCAAATGCAATTATTCAAGGTTTGCAGGCATCTTGGCACAGGAAAGAAGGGTAGGAAAGAAGGGTAGGAAGCAGATAAGACATTAAAACTTTACCCATCATGCCTGTGTGTCATGGGAGCCAGGTAAAGGAGGGCCAGCATCTTTAAGATGTTGGATTCCATTCTCCAGCACCAACCTTTTCATTCCCTGACAAAAGCATCAACACATGATCAGTTATGAGGGGCATCTAGAGAAGCCATGCTGAGGTAGAAGTCCCCGATACAGGCTATGACATTAACACCAACATGCACAGAGCTTCCCTTTGCTATATTGCCCCTTCCTTAGAGTGGAAGAGCAGACAAGACAGAGAGAACCAGGAGGGGGAAAGGCAGTCTGGAGCCGGTACTCTGGCAACGGTGATTGACATTTGGGTCCTACCATGTTTCCTGGACCACACAAATGTTTATTGATACCTACTTTTGTGCCTGGCACTGTACCAAGAACCTTCCATGTTATTACCTCATTATAATTCTGCTAAGAACACAATATGGTGGGTATTGTCAACACAATTTACAGATGTGGAATCTGAAGCTCAGACATAATAGTAATTTGCCCAAGATCACAAAGCAAATGCCTGTATAAGCTCTTGGAGATTTTACAGTTATTGAGCAGACACTTAGAAGTCCTGAGAAATGTGGATGCTCTCTATTTAATTCCATCCTCACAAACTACATGTGAGAGGAGCAAGGCAGGCATTGCTGCTGTCCCCATTTCACAGAAACTGAGCCCCAACCCTGTTAAGTGGTTTACCAAGGGCAATCCTGCTAATTAGTAGCAGAGTTGGGGCTAGAAACCATCTCCTCCTAGGTCAATGCTTAATGATAAGAGATAGTGGTTCTAGCAAGAAATAAAAAAACAGCAACATCTTAACATTTAGAAAAAGATTGAGAATCTCACACAACCTCTTGGTTTAAACGTCATGAGCTCCCTTTTAGCTACCTCGTTTTTACGGTTGCACTCTAAGGACTAACAGGACTTTAACTAGATTATCTAGTTAAACTTGACACAGTCCAGAGATATCTAATGTTGACTCTTGGAAGATCAGACAAAAATGTGGAACACTGTCATGATTTAATTACCAACACTGAAGAACAGGTATAAGTAACGCCAAGTGTGAAGGTAAGACCTCCCTAAGCCCACTGATGCACGTACAGCCCACTTCCTCATACCACCCATCCCAGGTTAGGTCTCTTAAATAGAACAGGAAACTAGAAGTTAGGACTGATGTTTTAATGTATTGGCCACAAGACTATCTAGCTATTTGATTTTGGACAAGAAAATGCATTCTTTGTGCCCTGGTAGCCTCAGCTGTAAGATGAGAGAGATCTCATGTCTTATTTGTCAGAATCAAATGAGATGAGTGTAGATGGGCTGGAAGTACAGGCATACCTCACTTTATTGAGCTTAGCTTTACTGAGCTTCATAGATGTTGCATTTTTTACAAAAGGACGGTAAGACCCTCCACCGGCAAAAAGATTACGACTCACTTTATTGCGATGCTCTGGAACTGAACCCACAATATCTCTGAGGTATGCCTGTACTAGAAAGCACTCCACAGATGAAAACTGTTGTGACTGATAATAATGATCCCATTATCTGGCTAATCCGAGGATTAGTCACATTCAGACTTTGGCCATAATAGCCATTCTTTATCGCCAAATCGATGCTGTCTCAGGGCTAGGGGTGTATTTGCAGTCATGTTGATCGAGACCAGCTCTTTGTGTCATGTTGCTGAAACTTCTTAGGTCAATGAGGCTTCATTTTCTTAAAATACTTGCATTTTATTTTCTCTCTCTAGATGGGTTCTAGAATTAACTGCAATAGACCAGATTTTTGAAATGACAATTCTAGATATGGCATGTTAGAATTCTCCAGTTTCTTGTAAAAAAAAAAAAAAAAATATATATATATATATTTATTTATTTTGAGTAGATAAGGCATACATTCCTTGTTCTCAAGGAGAATGCATCTAGTTAATAAGCCAATAACTTGGCTTAATAACTTTCTATTAACCATAGAAATAAGTACAGGCAATGAACATTATAGGTGGTTAAGAAATGAGCTGGTGTGTGTGAGCAAACAAGGTAGGGAAGGCTACTCAGGGAGGCAGGATTTCAGCGGATCCTAGAAGGACAAATAACAATACCCTTATGGTGTTTGAGGGCACTTTTCCCCTCCACATGTATTATGCAAGTCTCACAGCAACACCGAGAGATAGGAACTTTTATCTTCGTTTAATAGGTGAAGAAGTGGAGATTTAGAGAGATTAAGTAATTTGCTAAAAGACATTGTCTCAAACCGAGTTCTTCTGGGTCCAAGAACAAAGGTTTCTCCACTGGCAGCAAGGAAACTTACTGAATGACTTAGACATGGCCAGTGCTGTGTTATACTTTCCTACAAACTGGATGTTCATATACAAGACAGGATGAAGAGGAGGGTTAAGATTTGGAAGAGACCATGACACCAAGATTCCATGGTGGGTGAGGACATTCTGTTCTTAAGTGAGCATCCGCTCCCCTTGGGAAAAGACCAGGAACCTTAAGAGTAGGAGTAAGAACTAATATCTGGGTTCACATGAAGTGTGGGTAGGAAGAAGGGGAATCAGTGCTATGGGCTTTAGCAGGAGGCTGCCCTCATCACTGCAGGGCTGGTCGGTGGGGTGGTGTGCTGTTAGCAGGAGACTCCACAGTGCCTCATAAAAGCTGTGGGTCCAACCTGCCTGTACGTATCTCTCCATGCTGCAGTTGGAGAACAAGCAGTTTCTTTTTCTTTCTTTCTTTCTTTTTTTTTTTTTGGCATCTTAATATATACAAATTTATACTTTGTCTCTCCTAGTTGGAAACTCAAAGTCTGAAACACTGGATTCCAACTAAGGAAAGCAACCAGTTAAGAACCAGGCAGCCAGTCAAAAGACAAAACCAAACACTGTCCTAAAGCTCCAGCAGATATATGCTACAATTCAACCGGGAAAAACCTCTTGGTCCAGAGCTTCACTATCTTAAAAATGTCTTCTTAACTTTTGGGTCACTGTTCCAAGCCTGATGTAGGGATCCGTACTTGAGTCAGTATTTGAGCCATTATCAGCTCTTGGCCAAGATGATCCTGGTTCCTGATTTCCAGGTGAACGCAGCCTGGTGTGGGGCCTCCAAGATGTCACCAGTTGCACCAGTGGGATTGGTAGCTGAACTATAGTCTCCTGACCTTTAGTATGATCGGGACTCCCATGCCTAATGCCTGTGGGCCATCAGGGAAACAAAACAATATGCTTGTTACCTATAAGGTAGATGGCTTAGAAGCAAAATGGAACTCAGCAGGGGAGAGAGACTGAGGCTAATTAAGCCATCGTAGATCAGTCTATTGGTTGGCGGTGAAATTCCAGGTGGGTGAATGGAGAAGATGAAGGTCAAATACAATTGGGGGTTAGGGGATTCTCATGACCCCAGTGAGGCTGTGTGGCTACTACACAAGGGCTGCCTGAGGAACACACCAGCTCAGGTCCCGGAGACTGGGATAAGTGGCTGGCCCACACCCTAGAGGGTGATTGCTTAGTAAATTAGAGAAGAACCAAAACTAGTGCTTCTCAATCTTGGCTACTCACTGGAATCATCGGAGGAGCCTTCAAAAGTCATGCCTGGGTCCTCTGCGTAATCACCTAGAGATTCCAGTGTAACATATCTGGGGTGCAGCCTGAGCATCAAGGGTTTAAAGAGTCCCATGTGATTCTCAAGTGCAGCCAGGAATGGAAACCGCTATTGCAAAGCAGTTAGCTTTAAAATAAAAAGGCTTTTTTTTTTTTTTTTTTTTTTTTTTTTAAAGAAGAGAGGCAGAGGAAACATATTTATTGAGCACTGGGGCTAGGTGCATTTCCTAAACAATCTCATCTGATCCTCCTTTAAATTATGCAGTATTTTGTGGTTCTGCTTTTATAGAGCAAGGGTTCTCAACTTTAGCATGCAGCAGAATCACCGGGAGGGCTTATTAACCCACAGGTTTCTGAGCTTGTGATCATGTCTTCGGAGGACTGATACCCAGGTTGGCTTCTTAAACCTAACCATACTCTTTCCCTCAAAAATTCACTATGGCCAGCAAATTTGGAGTCAGCATCCTAAACCAAAGTTATTTATCTGGGAGCTCATGTGACCATCACTGTACCAGATTCTACAGCTGACAGAAAGAGGGAGGCGAAAATAAAAGGGCAGAGATTTGAATAGATGCCACATAAAAGGCGGTTATCCCTCAAAATAGCCACCTTGGGAGAAGGTACAGACTTGATTCCAGTGAAGTGGCCACTGTGCTCAATATTTTGCGAGGTCTTTTCAGAATTAGTTTCAGAGCCACATAAGAAAATTAGTCAGAACACTTCACAACACATGCCTCATTTTAAACCCCAAACAATATTACATCCTGTTTACCCACCCCTCCCCCTAGTTGCCAGACTTGGCTGTGGATGGAATTTGGTTATTTGAAAGAATAAAATGTGCCCTCAAAGATAAGGCCTTGCCACAATTGAAGGTTTTCAAAAGAATGGTCTTTGGTTCTGAAAGCAATTCGAAAGGAGTGGCAAAAATGTTTTAGAAGAGGGTGGTGTTCTGGCGATCAATTTTCTGGGGACATTCTGAGGTCTCTCTTAAGGCAATAGTGATTAATAGGGAATCTATTGTTAGCCAGTCAAAAGAGAAGGAATCAAGTGAGCAAATTCAGGAGGAACTGGGCAGATCAGACAGACTCAGACAAGGAGGAAAAGGCATTAACCCGTTTCAGGATGCAGACTTCTGGTGAGGAACATGGTCTCTGCCCTGAAAGAGACCACAGCCCAACTGGGAGATAAGACTAACACTACAGACTAACATATCAAAAGTCCTAAGAGAGGGGATACAAAGAGGAGGTGAGGCTGGAGTGGCTAAAACAGGAGCGGATGTTTTCACTCACCCTTTCCCTGAAGGAGGAATCCTAAAAAGTGTCTCATACCTCAACCTCCCAACATCCTCTCCTCTGGGGCTGAGCCCCTGGCTCCCTGATTCACCCTGATGGCCTGTGCCCCTGGAGAGAGGGCCTGGACTGCATTCAGAGCTGACAGTAATGTCTGGAGCCCACCCAACATGGCCCTCTAATGGTCAATTCTGCTTGGGGCCCACTGGAGATGCTTATCTGGTGGCCTTCTCTGCTCCAGGCAGCCTCGGAGAAGGGAGCAGCAGATGCAATTACTGAGCAGCCCCATAGGTACAGCCCATCTGGGACTCCAGATAACCCAGCTCCTTACATAATCGGAGGACATGTGCAGTCCTCAGCCCAGCTGGGAAAGGCCGTGCATGCACAGGAGTAACAGTGACAAACTGCCCCTACACTTAGCTTTACCAAACCCAAGCCTTAGCAGAGTTCACTTTACTCAACATGTTGGTAATACCACTTTGCGTCTGTATCACTCACTATAAAGCACTTTGTAAGTAAACCTGTAAATCTTAGCTAGTAGGATAGAAAGAGCAGGTACTATGATTCCCATTTTCGAGATGAAGAAAATTGAGGCTCAGAAAAGTAATGGGAATGTGTGGAGTTGGAACAAAACCCCTGAGCTCTGATTCTTTCGAGGACACGTGAACAGAGAGCCCATTGCCAACCAGCATTAGTCTTGTCACACAGTTGGACATAGACCATTATGCATTACCACTTCATAACCTAGTTTATCTTAACAGATCATTTCTTTTTAAAAAGGTTGTGATGGAAATAAGGGTAATACATATTTAGTGTAGGGGACTTTGAAGATACAGAAAGGTTAAAAAAACCCCTGAAATCTGATTGTATTTACGGCTTTTTACTTAATATTTGGTCACATTTTAAAGCATTCTTTAAACGTGTTTGTAACCGCCAGCAATATCATATTGTATGGGTGGATCACAACGCACTTGACTGTTGTTCAGATATAGTTTCTAATTTCTGGCTGTTATAAAGAACACTACGATATCTACCTTTGTATCAGGTGGTGCTTTTGATTTTTTATAATTAAAGACGACACATACCCAGCTGGCTGCCAGCTCCCCACAGCTCCCTCACAGTGATCCCCTGGGACAGCTGAGGAGACTGATTTGGCACCATCAGCACCTTCGAGACCACAGCCACTGAATGTGGGTCCCAGAGGAGGTGCGGCAGAGTGATATCAGGGGGAAGGAAAGCAGGGCGTGAACACCGCCTCAGCACCTTTCCCTGCCCGGTCACTGGCTCCTTTAGGC
Organism: Pteropus medius; assembly: GCF_902729225.1. NCBI lineage: Eukaryota > Metazoa > Chordata > Mammalia > Chiroptera > Pteropodidae > Pteropus > Pteropus medius. Next base: position 36,063,271 of record NW_024349800.1, read on the forward strand.
TTTCTCCTCTCTCATGCCAACTTAAAGCATCTGAAGAGAGGTGACCAACGCCAGAGAAATTGGAGAACCCAGTTCTGTGAAGATGGCCATTCTTGTTGGTCAGCAGGACCTCATCCCCCACAATAAGTGTTCTTTCCACCTGCCCATATCTCACCGTATCCAGTGCACTGATGGAGAAGCCTGGGTGGCATCTGTACACAGGAAAAGGGGAAGATAGCAAGCAGCCACAGCAGGCAGTGGCCTGGCCCTCCATTGTTCTCTCTGACCTCGATGCCCTGCTACCGCCCAACCCGTACACTGTGCAGACTCCAGCTGATGGACTACCTAACCCCAGCAAGCTGAGAAGCTGCTGCTGCTGAATCTAGGAAAGAATCACATGTACTACTTGTAGACTGATTAAAGGACTCTCATCAGGATTTAATCCCGAAATAATCTCATGAGGTAGGTATGGTCTGTCTCATCCTCACTTTACACATGAGGAAACAGACTCCAAGGATGTTAGTGACATGCCCAGCGTCTCTCAGTGATGGAACCTGTGCCCATTCCTATCATTCGACCATAAATCCCATATTCTTGATTGCAACTGGGCAACCTTCCCCCAAATGCCCATAAGCAGGTCCCTCTTGCAGATTCAGAGGCTTAGTTGAGTTGGGTGTATTGCGGGTAAAGCCCCCTAAGGACACAATTTGATGAGCTCTTGATCTGAGAAGCAGAGAAGGAGATATCCTGGTCACCCTCTTTCCCTGGAGTCAGCCCTTAATTGACAAACCAGGCCCAGTGGAATACTTGTTCTCTGCTTAGAGATGTTTGTCTTAAAAAAAAAAAAAGTTCTTACTTTGCTAGCAGAGTCTATGGATGCCACAGGTCAAGTGTTTCGCTCTCACTAGACTATTGTCTTTGTGTCATTTCTGTGGGCTTGAGGGTGTTACCCCATACCCAAACTGTGACCAGGTATGATTGAGGGTTTGTCCTTAGGGCTTCTTCCTTTGGATCCCACAGGCTTCCAACAGCACACTTTGTGGTCTGGCTCAAGCCATTCTGTGAGTACAGCCATCCTGTTCCTACACTGCCTTCAGCTAAGAACACTGACAAAGAAATGGCACAGCAGAAGGAAAAAGAAAAAAGTGCCCGAGATGTAAAACAGAGTCCCCAGCATGAAGCAAGCACTCTCTCTGGAGTAAGCGGGGCGCGGCTCACTGCCTCCTCTCCCCTAAGATCGAGCCCCTGCTCCTCCCCATCCCCACACCCTTCCTGGAGTCACACTCTTCATTGCCTTGGCCTGTCTAAATCACTCTCATCTTTCAGGACCTCCATTTTCTCCAGGAAGGCCTCACTTATGCTGACCTCTCTGCACCCCACTTTAGAGGTTCTGCGCTGTACGATCCAGCCCCATGCTGCTCTCCATTTATTTCACTTCTGTAGCTTTTGTCTCCCTATGTAGACCAAACATTCTTGAGGGAAGGGACCCATCATCTCTTCTTTTGGTGTTCTCTAAAGCATAAATGGTACAGAACGGTACAAACAGGAGACACTGGATTAAAACCACTATTAAATGAATTCTGTTCCATGAATTCTTCAAAGTTGCTCATTGTTCTAGATCTTTCATCAGAATTTGACTCCAAGTTTTAACCAGAATAAAAGGTTTCCATGTGGGAGGAGCCATAGTACAGAGACAGTCAAAGATGCCTGTGTGTGTGCACACACGCGCGCATGTTCTAAACATTGAATCAAATCTGGGACCTGAACTAGTGCTGGGGTCTGACAGTTGCCCGTGGTCACATAGACCGGCACTTCTCAGACTTAACTGTGCACATGAATCACCTGGGCTCTTGGTACAATGCTGTTCTGACTCAACAGGTCTGGGCTGGGGCCTGAGAGTCTGCAGTTCTAACCACCTCTCAGATGATGCTAATTCTACTGGTCTGTGACCACACTTCGAGTGGAAAGAGACCCAGGGACAAATGAGATCTCGAGACCAAGGACACGATGGAGATGCCGACATCTGGCAGGCTTAGTGCCACCCTCATGCCATCCTTATCCAAAGCCACCGAAAGTCTAACAAGCCAGGTCTCCTTCTTTTCCACCAGGAAGCATCTTGCTCTCTGTTTATATTTCTTTATGGGATTCGCTAAACCCTACTTTGATGTCTCTTCCTTCACATCTTCTCCACCTCTATCATCTCATCCCTTCTTATTTCTTATAACTCCATCCTTGGGGCCGGTTCAAGCGCTACTTCCCCGCGATGCTTCCCTGGCCACTCTCGCTCCCTTCTCCAAGGCGTTTCCTGCCCACATTACTCACTGGCCCTTATTAAAGGCCTCCCTGTCTTGCTGGCTTTTCTATGCAAACCTCCAGCTGCTATAACTGAACTGTAAGTACCTTAGTGCCTGGGGCGGTGCGGGGCAGGCCGGGGAGGAACAGACACAACATCTTCTACTTCTGTGCATCCCTCACAGGACCTTGGGTCATGGCAGACAAATTGGGTAAATATTTGCTAATTGATTGCAAAGGCAATTCAAGTGTGCCTTGCACTCTTCTCTCCCTCTCAGGGAGGAAAGAAAAAGTGATCCAGCTGCCTTGGCCTCCATCCCCAGCCCCAGGGCCTTGTTCTTCTCCTGGAAGCTGCAGCTGGGCCAGCTTAAATTTTAGTTCTCTGCAGCTCCTCTTCCCTTCAGTGAAGAGTTAAAGCATTGGGAAGGCTGCTTCCCACTTGGAAATCTCCATTTCCTCATGCAGCGTGAACAAGAGAACATCTATGGACAGAGGCTGAGCGAGCCAACTGCACAGGGAGTGAACTCGCTCTGAATGGGGCTGTTCTAACACCCGCCAAGTCAAGTCATTAAGATGCCATCCCCGAGGTGCAGCCCCCAGCGTCACCTCTAGATATCCCCTGAAGCCTTGCCGGCAGAAAAGAATGAATGGTGAGCACAGAGCCCAGTGAAAGCGAGCTCTTTCATGAGCAGTGGGGAGAGGACCTCTGCGTTTGCACTGGAGTGGGGGTTGCGTTGCTGTTGAGGAGGTAAAAGTAGGGGTCCTCCTCTCTCCCGCTCCCCCACGTCACCACGCTAAATTAAAACTAACCCCGATTTACGCAGAGTTGCCAAAACTGCCCCTCAAAAGGCATCTGAGGGGAGGGGGTGGTAATAACATTAGAGAAAATATGTGCAATGCCAAAAATAATCATCGTGTCATGAGAAGACAGAACTGGGCCGCCTCAGGGGCCAGCGCGGGTAAATTCAGGAAGGAGGGGGCAGAAATTCCCCTGGCAGTGTTGTCAGACATTCTGGGTGAAAAAATTTAAAAAGCTATAACTGAAATAGACAGTTGTCAGAGAGCTCTTTTCAAGTACGGAATATGATTTTAAGGGTCAGTTCTCTATTCTTTATTTCAGACACTTTAATTTCAAAGAAAATAACATTTATTTACTCTTTTAATAGGGACTGATACTTAATCATATGCCAATCGTGAAACACCTTAGGATCTGCCTTTCTAATCCCAATTTGACGCCAGAACTTCTGGTGCCTGGTATTTAAAGTATTTTAAAATGGCAAGAGAAGGGTGTGGGGGGAAGCCCAGGATCTCTCCCTTTCCTCCCGCCATCCCATAACCCCCTCTCTTCTCCCCATTTAAAAAAAGAAGAGACAGCAAAGAGAAAGTGAAAGGAGAGAGAAAGGAGACCGGAGAGAGTCTCAGAGGCTTTTTCTCCCCTAAGCTTCCTTTAGAACCCCGATTTCCAGCCTACTTACCTGGTCACATGTCTACAGCTGTGGGATCTGATTCATGACCACAGCACAAGCTTGTGCTTTCTCCCAATTTTGCCCTGTCATACTACGATGAGAAGTAAGATATTCACACAAGTTTAGGAAGCTACACGCCATTCCTTTGTAGAGGAGTCATCAAAAGCCATGGGAAATGCCAAAAAGTATTCCCCAAGTTACTGTCACGCTCTAAAATGATAATATGGAGCAATTTGGGAAATAACGTTTGTTTATTTTCCCTGCAGCCATAGCTGCTTCTCTCCACTCATTCGACTAATATTTATGAATCCCTCTTCATGGGCTGGGGCTGTGAGCAATGGAATGAAACATGGAACGACACTTCTCATCTCAGGGAGCCTGCAGAGGAGTGAAGAGTGAAGTCCTGAAGGACTTGGCCTGGTGTCAGTGACGTGATGGAAGTCTGAGGGAGGAAGTCTGCAAGGCTGGACAGTACAAGGAGTGCTTGGTGCTGGAGATGGAGTTTGAAGGAGGGGCAGCTATGGGCAATCAGGCGGGCAGGAGGGATGAGAAGGACAAAGATACTGCTGAGGAATGAGTAAGGGTAGCTGGTGGGCAGGAGACAGGCTGAAGGGCAGGGTGCAGGACAGGATAAGCCAGAATGGGAATGCATTTATTCAATAAACATTGTTGAGTATCCACCAGGTGCCAAGCACCGGAGAGGGCTTCCAACAAGAAGACTGGTAAATAAAGTCAAATAATCTGATAAGTGCCTGCACCACTGACTAGAGTACCTGCTGAGCCAGGTGGTGGTCAGTCAGGGCAGAACCCAGCCTGGATCCCTCTTTTGCTGACGGAACACAGGACAGCAAGTATGTCCCTCTTTCTTGGCAGCAAAGCCAGGGGGTATGAGTCCCTTTGTTAGGAGCTCTATATATGGCAGCAACCCTTGGGCCACCACAGGCCAAAGCCTCAGCTCAGCCCACAGAGACCTTGGCGAGGCATTCTTGCTGAACAGTAACTCACAAATGCTACTCATGGGACGAAAAGCAAACTTCACTGAGGGTACACGCCTCCTCTGGCCCCAGTGGTATTCTGTTTATTTTCAAAAACTTTAGCCCCAATCTTCCAGCTGTTTCCCCTTGCCCCTCCCCTCCATGACCACTGATCAAATAGAATACAATTCCAATCAGACCTCAGGGAGAGGAGCGGCTCACCAGTCCATCCCCTTCCCCCCAAACCATTTCGGTATGTCACTCCCATGTTTAAAACCAAGAGTGGCTCCCTACTGCTCTCACAATGAAGTTCAAGCTCTAGATACCCCTTGAGGTCTACCAGCCCTGACTTTAATTTCCAGTCTTAGCTCCTACAAGCCTGCAGCACCCTACCTGCTCCAGCCAGCCTATACTCTGTCACCCACACTCAGCTCCTGTCTGACATTTATATAATTTTTTTCCTACCTGAAATGCCATCCTTCCTTTCCTACATTCTAAACCTGATACTTTCAGAACCAATGTAGGCCCACCATCTCCACAGAGGTTTTCCTGATCCCTTTACCCAGCCCACACTGATCTCCCCTCCCATCCCCGCCCTGAACACCTGGAGAATTGATCTGAACCACAAGGTAGCATCACCTCATTATTCCTTTTCTTAGTCTTCTCTGAGGGCTGAGGCAAAATGTCAAACTTCCTGTGTATCACAGTGCCTGGCACCGTACCCTACCCCAACAATAACAGTTTCATCTGGCTCTTTCAAATACAGTATGGAGGGCTGGAATGAAGGCCAAACCAGCCATGAACCCCAGCTGTAGGACTAGGATGGCAGAGGTATAATGCTTTGGGGTTTTCCAAAGAAAAGCACCAAAGAAAGTGGGCTAGTAAAGAGGAATGATAGCAGCTGCATTCACCGCTAGGTTACCTAACATCCGGTGACTCCTCACTGTCCCCAGGAAACTGATCCCCATCCCCTAAGGATGTTTTCATACAGAAGTTGCTGGCTTCTGTATGAAAGTTCCATATCCCGGGGTGGGGGGTGGGGGTGTTCAGTGAGCCAGATGCCAGTCAGCTTTCACTGACACTGGTGAACAAGCCTGGACAGGGCAGACCCCTCCTTGCTCTGCTTCCTTGCCCTCCGCTTCCCTCTCAATGAGATCAGGGAGCTTTCTGCCTCCGATCCCACCTCCTTGACACAACAGAACTATCTGCTGCCCAACACTACCCATCCCCCAAGGCCTCATATCACATGTATAGATGCCTTTCTTGGAGTCAGATTTCTGCTAGAGAGGATGCCAGGGTTTGGCCAGGGTTCCACCTTTTGGTGATATAACATGGAGGTGAGAAAATGGGCCAAGCGGAAAAAAAAAAAATAAAAAGAAAAAGAAAAGAAAAATCCACTAAATACAAAAATCCGAAGAAAAAAACACGAAACAAATTAAAAACCTAGTGACAACCTTAAAAGTCAGCAAGTGGTATTTGAGAATGACTACACTTTGGAATAAACACTTTCCATTGGCCCCAACTTTAATGTTTAAAAATCTAGTTCCTAAACCTCAACCTTACCCCCATTACACACACCAGACCAGGAGGGGGTTAATAGAATCCAGCTGCTCCCCTTATCTGGCTAACCTGCTAATGGCAAATCTCTGCTATTGAGATTCTATCAGTGATTTCTGCAAATCACTTTTATTAGAGATAATGTCATTTTTACTTCATTATCCAGCCCCGCAGTCAAAGGGAAAACAAGTCATATTTTTTCTGTGAAATGCCAGCTCTGTTCATTAATGCTGACAGGTGACAGTGGACTGAAACTCTTGGCCACACTTTTCAAGAGATTTTGGTCAAAAGGCTGGGCAGTTAACCCTCTGTTTTCTGGGCCAAGCAAATCACGCCCCGCAGCCTTTTCCTCAGTGACTCTAAAGCAAGGGCTGGTTTCTGTGTTTGTGCTGCTTGCTTCCCTGATTGCTCGGGAAGGGACCATGGTTTCATAGCCACCGTCCTGCAAACTCAGTTCTCTGCTGCAGATAAAACAGTTGTATAACATCCAGGCAGGCGAGTACAGTCACACTGCTAATTCTTCTTTGTGGAAAGCAATAATTAACATGTGAGTCAGCAGCAGAGAAAGACTTTAAGCCCAGGGAAGAAACAGCCCCAAAGTCCCTGCAGCCTCAGAGGCCGCGCCGTGTTCGATTAAACGATTTACAAGATTAGCCCCAGTGCAGGGAGACCCGAGTGGATGGTGGTTGGGCAATTCCAGTGGCTCTCATGAGTCGTCTTTCAGCCTTGGGACACTCCAAGTCCCTGCTGCCAGTGTGTGCAAGGGAAAGGTTCATTTCTTCAGAATCGACTAAGAAATGCTCTTTTCTGTGTCCCTGCTCAGTTTTTTCTCCTAATTATTTTTAAAATGCCAGATATGGCTTTGGTTTCATTGGAGTAATTTCTCATTGCATCAGAGATTCTGACAAACCCATCTGTCCTATACCCACTGCAGTCAGCCACGTCCCACAACTTTGGCATCTAGAAGAAAGTTCTGAAGCAACTAGAGCTTTAAAAAAGCCACGACTTAACTAAAAGAGCAAGTACCCCTTTGCATTTTAGCATTTTTGCAAGAAACGTGGCTCTTTGGAATTAATATCCCATCTGGTATTTATGTTTTGTGAGCTTTCAGCTTTCGTTAATTCAACATTTACTGAGTGTCTACTCTGTGCCTGGCACTGGGGATACAGAAAGAAAGACAGGTTTCTGCCTTCAGTGAGCTGACAGAGTAGGGCTGGAGACACGTGAGCAGACCAGGACATGGGGCCAAATGGACTGCCTGGGCTTCGGGGCTCAGACCCTTCCTCTGTGACCCAGGGCAAGTTACTCAGGTTTTTTTAAACCTCAGTGTCCTGTAAACCACTTACTCTAAAAGTCCCTGCCTCCTAGAGCTCTTGTGAGGATTAACTGATATATGCATGTAGCACGCTTAGAACTGTGCCTGACATATACCATGCACTTGGCAGCATTGAAGCTCAAGCTACAGAGATCGGGAAGTGCTCTGGGAGCACAGAGGGTGCCATAACCCAAAGTAGGGAGAAAGGGAGTCTTATGCTGGGCTCTCAGTGAGATTTAAAAAAACAAACAACCCCCTCCCCAAAAACAACAACCCCCCCAACACCCCCCACCCCCCAAAAAACAGCAGTATCCAGGACAAAGAGGTAGTGAACAGGTTCCAAAAAGATGGAGCAGAATCAGGTATATGAGGCCTACTTAAAGAGGTGCTCTGCTCAGATTTTAGGAGTACAGGTCTTACCAATCGGGGCTGACCTCTGTGGCTGGGACCATCCCTACCAAGGTGTCCCAAGGCGCCCTCAGCCAGAAGCAGAGCCCTGGGTTAGCTGACCCATGGGGCAACCCTGTTGTGGTATTTCTTCTACTTTTGCATTCCTTGTGCTTTGACAATGAGATGATTGTGCGGATATTACAAGAGGTGATTATCTCCATGGGCACCGAGCCTGTTTTAGCGCAAAGACCTTGCCTTGCCAGAGCCAAGACTTCTGAGGTCGCAGCTAAGTTGCCAATTCCAGAGAACCTCTGACAAACCCCAAGGCCACTAGGGAACCTGCTCTTGGCAGGATGGCTTATTTTAAAAGATGAGCTGCATGAAACAGGTGTTGGACATGGGATGGTTCAATTCAGGGGCCGTGTACTAAACATCTATGTGAGCCTAGCTCCATGTGCAAGGACTGGAGAGAAGAGAAAGGCAGCCTCTGCCACGAAGTAGTAACAGCTCAGAAATGGTCATCCATGTTTCTAACTCCATAAAGCCTTTCCCCCTGAGACCCCTGTGGGCACGGGAGTACCTGGTGCAGTTCATGGCATCACGGGGGTGGGAGAGCACAGAGCTGGTTTGACTCTCTCATGATTGAAAGCCTTAAGATGGACACTGGAGGGAAAGTTTTAAGAAAAGGGAAACAAAATATTACTAGTTCTTCTATGTGTTACAACAAACACAGGGCAGAACAAAGGTTCTGGAAACTCAATCAGAATACTGACAGCAGTTATACGTTTTTAGTTGGATTTCAGTCATTCTGTGAATGATTCATCTTGATGCCTATAGGTAAACTTCTTGTCTGTGAGGGGATAGATAACTAGGGAAATGAAAATGTGTCATATTCCATATGAGGCATGCAGAGGCTATACAGATAGCCAGAGGTGTTTTACATTTGGGAAAGTTTTTGTTTTGTTTTGTTTTGTTTTGTTTTTAAAGAAATCTTACTATTCTTCTTATTCTTTAGGAATAGAAATACAGATGAGCACACACCAATGAATAGGCAAGGTCTCCGGGGGGAAAAAAAAAAAACCTCAGCGGGATCCTTAGTCCTATCACCTCTTAGCAGCCAGCTTCCTTGAATATATATCCTTTTGTTCTTTACTGGGTCTCCCTTTACCCCAAACCAGGATAATCTACTTGTCCCTCTCCTGCCTTGCAAGGATCCAGAGAGTAGGGGCTGAGTCCTAGGAAAGCAGGAGCATTCTAGAAACTCCACTGCCTACGATGTTGTTGCCTAGCACCCAGATAACAAATTCCCAAACCAGCGTCAGTGGCCAACCATAGGTCTCCGCTTTTGGACATGGTCTAATCAGCCAGGAAAGATTTCTGGAACTGCCCTTATTAAGAAAAAGAAATGTAATATGTAACTTGACTTAAAAAATCCAGGAAGCTCTAACACTCTATCAAGTTCTTAAGACTTTTTCTTTCCCCCATAATCCTTGGCCAAGTTCAAAGGTGAGCACTTTCCCAGAGGCTCATTAGGAATAATGTTTATTTCATACATTTGGAGGTTGCAAAGTTTGGTTCCATCTTGCTTATTTGGGAAAAAAATAACTTTTTTTTTTTTTTATAAAAGCAAAGGAGGAGGGAAAGAAGAATGGGACAAGGGTAAAATTTGGGAGAGAAGAAAGGTGCTTAGAATACTGGCCTGGAAATCAGACTCGAGTTTAGAACATTTTTCATCTCTGGTTTTCTCTGAAGGGTTATAATGTCAGGTCACTACACCATTCATCCTTCTGAACCTCCATGACCCTATCTGGTCTCCTTGCCTTTGTGGGTGCTGTGTGAAGATATGTTTTGATGACAAATATGATATATACTTGTGCCCTCACAGAAGGCGCTATATGAAAAAAATATACTAACAAGTATGAACAGGATTTCTGGGTTCTTTGCTGTGAAGGAGATTCGGCAGAGAGCTCTGTGAGGGTTGCTCATCTGAAGCCAGGGTGTCTCGAACTAGCCTATCAAGCCAGGCCATTGCTGACTGCTTGGGTGATGCGTAGGAATTCTCAGTGATTGGTTGAGGCCAGGGAGTTCATGCTCGTGACTCATCTGTCATTTCCATCTCATTTCTTTCCCCCAGGATAAAGCACCAGATCTAATGGGCTCTACCACTGCCTGTGTTTGGTTAGTGAGGAGCAGTATGGAGGGTTCTGGAGGCCATGCAGCGGTCCCCAACCTTTTTGGCACCAGGGACCCGTGCTCCTATGAGAATCTAACACCTGATGATTTGAGGCGGAGCTGAGGCGGTGATGCTAGTGCTGAGGAGTAGCTGTGAATACAGATGAAGCTTCACTCGCTGGCCCACCACTCACCTTCTACTGTGTGGCCCCATTCCCAATAGGCCATGGACCAGTACCGGTCCCAGCCCAGGGGTTGGGGACCCCTGCAGGAGAGAAAATGGAAGTCCTTGATCCTTCTACCCATCATGTCTGCTGACATGGACTCTACTCACTCTAAGAAAGGCCCACTCAAGCCTCTAGCACACCCATTCCAGAGGTGTCCTCAGTTGTCTGGTGGGGTGACTTCACTGTCTACACCACTCTTGGCATGTAGCAGTCTCTGCCAAGTATTAAGTCTCTTGTCATCTGTGTAGGCCTGGGTCACTAATGGCCCAATTTCCTATCTACGTTCAGGAACTATGGGATAGTCAGGTTGCAGGAGAAATTTGAGGCTGTGCCAAGTTTCCTCAAAACCTACGTTCAAACACTGCTGGGGAGACAGGCCCTGCAGTACCTAAGGAGCAGAAACCTTAGGGAGCAGGAGAGCTCATCTTTGATAAGGAGGGCTCGGGAGGCATGAGGCAACTCTAAGCTCTAACAAAGCTGTGGCTAAAGGGCTCTGCAGGGCTGCCTCCATGTGCTGCCCTCTAAAGGAGGGGCTGAGAACATCACCAGAATGTCCGGGGCTGTTCAAAGCTGAGAGCAGAGACTGGGTTTTTCCATAAGCCACTCAACAGATGAATTACTTTGTGCCAGGCACTATGTTTTACTGGAATCGTCATCCAAGAATATATGGAAAACCAGTGTGAGTCTCTTTATAGTTTCAGTCCATGCTACTGCTTTGGGCCAGGAGTTTTATAGATTTTGTTCCATTTAAATCCTAAATAGGTAACCATAGTTTTCTATGGTTCAGCTTTAACTTCAATGTTAATGCAGTGTTCCAAGCTTCAGAATTCTGGGATTTGGTAAACAAGTCTGAGTTCCTGTCTCCAGTCCTTGTTGTCCTACACATTAAATTTATGGTTGCTATCAAATCTCCTGACCCCTCTGGTCTACTCTAAACTCTGTATGTCTCGCCTCTCACCAGCATAAACTAAGTTTTAATTTCTACTCTTCTCTAATTCTCTAATGGTCTCCTGAATAGTAATGGCCCTTCCTCACTTGATTATAGCTTCTGAGGGCTGAGACCACATATTCTACTTTCCACACCCCGCCCCCCCCACCATGTTCAGCACAGTACTGGGCACACAGCAGGCACTTAATATAAACTCAATCACAAAATAATAGCATTTTAGAATAGACAAAACATTAGCATTTATCCAGTTCAATCCAGTCCCTTTAATGTACGAATGGTGAAACTGAGGTCTAGAAGTTGTCAGTCACTAATTCAAGGTCAGCACAGGCTCTCCTTTCTGGTCTTGGAGATAAGACCAACTTGATGAGTGTTAAGACCCACTCTCAGACACAGGTACTATAATGACCCCATTTTGCAGTTGAGGAAACAGAGGTACAGAGTGTCTGACTCATCTAAGATGCTTCAGCTACTAAGTGGCAGTGCCAGGACTTGAACTCAGGCTATCTGGCTCCAGGACCTACACTCTTATCTCCATTCTACCTTGTTTCTCCTCTCCAGAACCCCTAGAACCACTTCCCCCCACTTCCTTATCACAGTATTTACCATTTTCTGCTTGACTGTGATCACCTGCATGCTTGTCTTCCCCCCAACCCAGCTCCCACTAGACTGTAGTTCTTATGGGCAGGGACAAAGTTGTCTTTTTCTCCTTTAATCCTTTGGGGTCTCTAGCCTTCCCTATAGTGGTGTTTATTGAATAAAACTCCAGGAAGATATGAAGAAAGTATGCTAGGCTAGGTAAGGCAATTAATTTCTTCCTCCTAAAATGCTGTGCAGAACTTTTAACACAGGCACACCTCAGAGATACTGCGGGTTCGGTTTCAGATCACCGCAATAAAGCAAGTATGACAATGAAGCGAATCATAAATTTTGCTGGTGGAGTGTCTTGCCTTCAGTTTGTGAAAAACGCAACATCTGTGGAGCACAATAAAGCAAAGTGCAATAAAACGAGGGATGCCTATGCTTGTTTTCCCCTTGGGGGAGATAGGAATCGATCAGGAGCACGTTTGCCAAAGCCTCTCCACCCTGGCCAAACGTTGCCCAACTCTTGCATAACCATGAAGTCACATGGGAGGTTTGTCCCACAGGCAGGTGATCTGGCTATTCCTTTCTGAAGCCTATTCATGGTTTTTAGTCCCCTACTCTTTCACTCTGTACATAAGACTTCATCCTGGCCCCCATCCTTACGCCATTCCAAAAAATCTTATTTCCCTTGACATTAGACAGCTGGAATGAGAAGCTAAAATGAAAAGCAGAGTCGCCACTCCCCCAGCTTCTCCCAGGAGCCTGAGTTGATGCCCTGCTGGTGAGAGAGTCAGCAATGACTACTGGATTCCAGTGTTTCCCAAACCCACACGGGAGAGGAAATTGGGCTCTCCCCAGGGGGAACTGATGCCTGGAAGGAACTGCCCCAGTGCCAGCAGCACACAGTCATTTCCATCGCACATTGAATGTCACTCTTTTCTCAAATATTCAAAATAGCATCCGTGCTATTCCAAGGCCCCTTCTGAAGACTAACTGGGCCCCATAATTACAGTTTCTTTGCAGGAAGTAATCGCTACAGCCCAGCTATTTTCTCTCTTCGGGATTTAAAGGGGGTGAAGGTAAGGGGCTTTCACTAACCTTGTAGTTAGCTGTTTTCTGTTTCTTCTATATTTTCTGCCCTCTTTTTAAAAGCTAAAAGCCTTAATACGGATTCTGACAAAACATCATGGTAATAGAATTTTACCAAATTTTTCATCCATGTGGCAGCTATGGGTAAATTTACATAGAGCTTTCTGGAAGTAGAGGTACACATCCTAATGGAGTTTTTCTGTAACAGATGACAGGAATGGAGAAAATGGTTTTAGAACTCATCCTCCAACACCTGCCTGATATCACTGGCCCACGGGCCAGAATTCTCCTGTTGAGCAATAGAATCATGTCATCTTTCACCTGCTTACAGGACATTCTTACTCTGAGACTACTAAGGTTTTTACCATGATGAGAGCACACCCTTAGTGCCTCCCCTAGTCCCTCAGCCCCCAGCAAACGTCCACATCAGCAGAAGTTTTCTTTATGCTATTTTACGTGTTTCTCTCCTATTTCTGATTAATGGGGCAAAACAGCTTCCCCTCCTCCCAAAAATCTAAAAATATTTCTAAGGACATTAATATTGTAATAATACAGTAATGATTTTAAAAACTATTTATCATCTAGGACTCTGACCTAGAACACTCAGAACCACTACCCACTGGAGAGCAGTGGGTCATCCAGGTCCAAGGGAGCTGTCTTCTTCCCTCTGTGTGGGTTGGGAAGTGTGCTCTTCCCAGGGACCTGTCCAGGGGATTTCTCTGCTCCATCTGAAAAGGTCCACTCCACCCTAAGGATAAACTAGATCTTTTTTTCTTCTCTTTTGATGTTAAATAAGCTATAGAACATACTTAAATATTAAACAACCACTCTGTCAATGGGCAATTTCTCAACCCAATACTATAGCTAGGTAGGATGAAAGTATGGCTGTATCTACACTAGTTAGGACAGAAAGTATGGCTCACAGCCTGGCTTCAGTGAAATCCATTTTCAGGGCAGAGCAGAAACATTAACCAGTTTTTGATTTCTCTACCCTTGACATTTAACAAAACAGTCTCCAAAAGGAGCACTCTGCCTCTCCTGTTAAGCCTTTTATAAGGTGCAGTTAGTTTCCCACTTACGTAGCTGCTTTTAACACGTGGCTTTAAAACTTAATGCGGAAAAACCTTGGCATCCAGAAGCTGCCCAAAGATGACCATTTTTCACTCTAACCAGCCTCAGTCTGGTTGGCCACCACAAGACATCATCACAGGCAAAGTAGGCAGCAGAGATGATGTCCTTCCTTTTCTTGGGTTCCCAACATCAACATGCTATTCCCAAGCAGAGATAGATATGTCAAAGCATGTACACTATTCAGCTAGGACAGGAGATATCGTGAAGGAAACTCTTTTTTTTTTTTCTCTAGAGGCCCTAAGTTTAAGTTTTCAACAATTAAATAATTTGTACTTATTGATCTATTTCATTTGACCTGCATCACTATAGCCAATGGCTTTCAATGGCCAATTGAGTCACCATCCTGTGTCTGCACAAGACTGACTTTCAGTTCCATAAATGGTTTCACCGAAGACCTATGTGGCATTCGGAAAGCTTTCTTGTCTCAGGACACATTGTCGGGTGAAGTTTTTTCCTCTTTTTGCCAGTTCGGCTACACAGGAGGTCTTACTTACTTACTTACTCATGTATGTATTTATTTATTTATTTACTTACTTACTTTTTATTTATTTATTTATTATTTATTAAGATAGCATAACTACGAGCATACTCATATAGAAACATGGGCATTAAGAATGTGCAGAGAAAGTTGAATTTTCTATATAAAGGGGGACTCTGAGGTAGAGATGGTCAAATACCACAAAGTATTTCCTCTCGAAACAATCAACAAGGCAAAGCAAGAAAGGCTCTTCAAGGTATTAAACATAAATGCTTCCTGTAACTGCATCCTGGTTTGGCGAGAGATAGCCCTAGACCATTATGTTCTCAGGGTTACCTTTCCTTGCCTCCAACATACACCTTTCCCATTGATGCTCTTTTCAACTCTGGCACAGATGACTTGAGTTCCAGTGTCCTCTCCCCTCCTTTTACCCTCCCAAGTCATCCCATGCCCGAATTAGATCTGAAATGCAAAGTTACTCCACCAATTAAAAAAGTAGATACACACAAATAACTACAGATACATATTTGCTTTCATGTCAGATAAACGGGGTAGATGTATACACATAAGCAAGTCTTACATATATGCTTAGGAACATTACATTGTTTCTTTTCTCCAAGGTTTAAAAAAATCTGTACTTTTATAATGAGTATTTACTGAGTATCTACTACTTACAGGCCTTGCTAAGTACAGTCAGGGCACTTGAAACATATGAAAACATAATTCAGCCTGTCCTTGCTTTAAAGCTGCTTACAAACAGTAAATGAGACAAGAGATTTCCCTGTATACACAATAGTAGCAGACCAAATATTTGTTGTCGGTGATGATGAGGGCCAGACATTGTGTGGGCTGGCAGAAACATGCAAGACAGTTGTGGGTTATTTTAGAAAACAGGAGAATCACACCAGACACAATGTTTCCTTTGATCACTCTCATATATAGATTAGAAGACTTGTTCTTTTGTAAATTCTGGTTTGACTTACAGTAATTCCCTTTGAAAAACTATAAGCAAGTGTCCAAGGGCAATGCTTGATACAATTCAAGATTTTTAGAGGAAAAAAAGGAATTATTACCTTGATCTGTCGGTTTGGCCGGTATTCTACTAATCTCTCATTTCATAAGAATGCAAAGAAGATATAAGTATATGAATGCTTTTGGGACTCAGAGGTGCTATGTAAATGCAAGGTGTTATCTTTGTTCGATCTTATTTATTATTCCTCCTGCCCATTTGTTAAAAGATCTCATCAAGTGTAGACACAGTTGCTTATGGCACCTACTTTATGTTTACCTTTGTTAACAAGTATTTACTGAGCACTATTATCTATCCCTCACTGAACTTAGTGCCAAATAATGGCTAATAACTAATATTTGATTAAATGTAGCAGAGATGAATTAGACAAATTATGGCAGTTTTAAAAAACCTCTCCTTAATGTCTATATTTTAAACTTTTTAAGGATAAGGAACCCTGGCTGAGGATCCTGCCATGCCTGGGCGCTGAATGAAGACTAATTGATGAGATCCCAGTACAATTTGGGACAGCTATGCTTCCTACAGCTCCCAATCCACCAATCACTTCCCTCCTAAGCAGAGCAGACTAGAGCTCAGGCTAGGCCTCCTTTTACATGTTAATAGATTGCTTTTTGCTAATGTCTCTGTTTTAGAGAGACAATATTTGTTGGTACAGGTATAACTAATTTCAGCTCCCACTGATAGGTAGGTATGGCTGTTGGGGGCAATGTATGGATACCAAAGTCACCTCTGGGGTCAGAGTTGCTGTGACTGATTAATATTGCTTGTCCCAGGGTGGACTACATGAGGGATACTCAAAGGCTGTGTACCCACTATTCCTGACATAATAGAAACAGCAGAGGCTTTGGAGTGAGGGCCCTCAGCTTCAAACCTGGGCCTTGGTGCACTGTGTACATGACCTGAGGCAAGTTATTTGGCTTCTCAACAACTCAGCTTCTATAAATGGGAATAATATCTATCTCACAGAGTTGATGTAAAGCAGTGGTTCTCAAAGTGTGGTCCCCAGATCAGTAGCATCAGCATCACCTGGGAACTTGTTAGGAAGGCAAATTCTCAGGCACCACACCAGACCTCTTGAATGAGAAACTCTAGGGATGAGGGCCAGCAATCTAAATTTTAATAACTCCTCCAGGTGGTTCTGATGCATGCTAAAGTTTGGAACTCCTGTTGTAAAGTGCCACATAGTAAATTATAAGTCCCGTAGTATTATTTTAAAGACAGAAGTCATGTTTTCATCTACTACACAGTGACCAGCAAAGTGCCAGACTTATCACAGATGCCCAGCTAATTCCAAGTTCTTTCTCCTTCTTGTCAAAATACAAGCTGCCAACATAAGGACCTAGGGGGTGGAGAAGAAGGCATGTGTGTATTGTTTCAGGTGGAGAAATTAGATAGTGGGGTAGTTTAAAGAGCTAGGAAAACCAGAAGCTCAGGCTTCGGTAGCCAATGACAGCAATGATTATTCTCAGGGAAGAGGGACACTTATGCCTACTTATCACACTTAAGCAGGAAGGGTTATACAGGGTAGGTCCAGCCCACAGAAGGCTTCCTAAGTTATAGCTCATCCAAAGAGTTCTCGTTACTTCAGCTCCAGAGGCCTTCATTTTAAGTTTTACTTGCTCCACAGCGCAAACTTTGTAAACAGGTCTACTGAGGTGCTTGTACTGTATATAACAATCACATGGTGCCTCCCTGCCTTTCACCTTTCACTCCCAACAAACATCACTGCTGTGATAGTCTCATTTACCTCGTAGGTATAAACAATGGGGCAGTAGTGATTTCCATTCCCACACTGGCCATCGTGGCAATATATTTATAAAGACAAATAAACTACGAATTACTGGGGAAATGCAAGTTAGAACCACAATACCGCTCCACATCCACTAGGATGGCTTAGAAAAACAAAAACAAAATAACACATGTTGGTGCGGATGTGGAGAAATTGAAACCCTTATGCATTGCTGATGGGAATGTCAAATGTTTCAGCTGCTGTGGAAGACACTATGGCGGTTCCTCAGAAAAATTAAACATAGAATCGCCATATGATCTAGCAATTCCACTTTTAAGTACATACCCCCCACAAAATTGAAAGCAGGGACTCAAACAGATATTTGTATATCCATGTTCCTAGCGGCATTATTCACAATACCCAAATGTGGAAACAATCCAAATGTCCATTTACAGAAGAATAAACGAAATGTGGTATATCCATATAACAGAATATTACTCAGCCTTAAAACAAAAAAATGAAATTTTGACACATGCCACAAGATGAATGGAACTTGAGAACATTATGCTAAGTGAAATCAGCCAGACACAAAAGGTCAAATGTTGTATGATTCCACCTTTATAAGGTACCTAGAGTAGTCAAATTCAGAGAAAGTAGAACAGTGATTACTAGAGGCTTGGGGGAACTAAGAAATGGGGAGTTATTGTTTAATGTTTATTTTCAATTTGGGATGATGAAAAAGTCCTTGAGATGGATAGTAGAGATGGCTGCACAACAATGTGAATATCCTTAATGCCACTGAACTTACATTTAAAATGGTTAAAATGGTAAGTTTTAGGCTATATATAACTTACCACAAGAAAAAAAGAGTAGTTAACCACCTTCATCCTACCACTGCCACCAAAGGAGAAAACACAATATAAAACCTACAGTACTCCTAAACTCTCAAAGTAAGCATCTTGAATAAAAAAGACTCCAAAACTTCTCCATGCCTGAAATCTAAAATGATAATGGCAGTACTTTCAAGACAAACAGTATTCCCAATTTGCTTCAGCTAGCCACACTGCGAGCATATCTGATGTGAAAAAGAGACACTTTGGCTGTAGCTCTCCTGTGTGTGCACTCGGTGACTTCAAAACCCCATCCTTCTTCCTGTTAATGAAGGTTTGCTTCGACCTTTCCATTAGCCCACAAACTACTATTAAAAAAGCCATTTATCAGATTAACACTGAGTACTGCAAAAGTCATCTGCCAGCGGCGTGCGCTTTTCCACGTAGGGGTTGCCATGCCAACAGCTGCTCCATGTTCATTGTACCGAAGTATCAATTTCAACAAAGTCCTGTTTCATAATTCCGAGGACCAATTCAGTCTTGTTGGACCTCCCCACTTCCCAAGTGTGCACACATGGCAAAGACCCCATCAAAACCAGGTAAAGACCAAGAAAGAAAATAATTACAGAGTCAACTTGCTAAATGTCTACATACTGAAACGTTGTAAACCAGGCAAAGATTATATTATTTCCTCTAACTCTTATCCCCCTCCTAATTCCTCAGGAGCACAATCAAGAATTTGATGTAATAACAGTCTGGCCAATAATTCTAGAAAAAGGAGTCCTGGGTGAATAAATTGAAGGAGTGACTATAATTATGCACTTGGCATAACAGAGTTTTTGCCTAGAGGGCAGACAATTATAAACAAAATGGGATAAAATACTTAAATTCTATCGGTGCCAAATTCTGTTGCAAATTTTTGTTTTAAGTAATGCCTGAGAGTTTTTAAATAAGTGTGTTTAAACTTATTGGCATTATGCTTTTCAATTTAAAAGTCTGAAACAGCTCTAGGAAACAGTGTGTCTTGACTCAAAAGCAAACCTAACAAGCAATTTCCAACCATGAGCACTGAGCCCCAGCCTTCTACTGAAATTCCTGATTAAATAAATTTAAAAAATCCAATCCAGCTGAAAATGATTTAAAAAAAACAAGTAAATGCTGTAGATACCTCGCTCCCAAATGAACAGGAGTCATCTTTACGTTGCAGTTTACTGTAAATCTAGGCCATATTTCCAACCATGATCAGCAGTGGAAGAGAAAAAGCTCATAACAGTGCTTAAAAATATACAGCTTTCAGAGACATTATGGGTTAGGAACATTATATCGATAGCATCTATTTTAGCTAAAAAAAATTGAGATCTTCTAGCTGTAACAAATCTGAATGATACTGAATATGCATGAAAGTTTTCAGTATCATGAATACACTACTGTGTAAAGAAGAAAGGGTGCCTTTTAAAAAGATATGGATTGTGTCATAAAGTTTCAGGAGGGCAATCACCAATTAACATTTTAAATGGAGCTTATTTGAAATCTTGGGCACAGGATTGCCACTGAAGAAAAACTCGTTCTCCCAGCTAATGGCTTCTTGCTCAAAGCAGACACTCGGGCCACATTGGGAGACCCAGCCCTGACAGCCCTCATCACCACAGCCTCTTCTCTGTAATCACGTGAATTATTCTAAGCCTAGAGAAAGGCCTACACGGGTACAAAACCTTTTAATTTGTAGTTATTCCTGGGACACCAGAGCTAACCCATTGGTCCGGCATATTGAAGAGATGCTGCTTTCCAGGTTTGAGAATTATCTTTAGGCTAGTTAGAGCTTGTTTTCTGAGCCTAAACACATCAATGAATAGGAGTTGCATAATGAAACATCTATAAGTAGAATTTACTACAGCTATATTACATCTATGTACCTTGATGGCAAGAGATAATTCTGATACACTGCTATGTAGAAAATGCATTCTCACAACAGCATAAGATACAATATTCTGTCATTACATATCTATATTTACAATATTGAAGAAGTATGTTCACCAAAGTGTTAACAGTGGTTATCTCTGGGTGGTGGAATTTTGGTGATTTTTATTTTTATCTTGATGCCTTCCTGTACTATGACTTTTTACAGGGAACATGTATACTTTTTATAATCAGAAGAAAACAACTTAGCTACTTTAAAAATAATTTCACAGAAGAGATGACTTATGGGGACGTGTGTGTGTGTGTGTGTGTGTGTGTGTGCACTTACAAGTTTCTACCCTTAGGCTAAAATCTTCCGCCAAGTAATTTGGGGATCCCTGTCCCTCCTGCCCTCGAGCACCCCTGGGTGATATTGGCACATGCCCGTCCTCCCTCCACATCCTGCCCTCCATCCAGCAGCGTCAGTGAGCTGCCCCCGCATTGGGGGCAGCCATTCAAGAAGCAAGGAAATATTATGCAAGAGCACAGGAAGTCAGAGGAGACAGGATTCTGGGCAGGCCTGGCAAAGAGTCTGTGTGAACTCCAGTGAACAAGCGGACTTTGCTCAGTGGGGCCGAAGCCAGCAGAAAGCCTTCCCAGGGCAGCAAGGGAGAGCTGTCCACCTCAGGCTCTGGTCAGTGGGAAGCCATCCAGAACTTGATGTACCTGATGAAAGGCAGATAAACCCAAGTCCCAATATTTCTACTTTTTTGGCACAATTTCAAGGTGACTCCCCAACACCCGTGCACCATGACTCACCTCTGTCCCACGGTGCACCCCCCTCCTCCTCCTCCCCCAAATACAGCCTAACTCCATTCAGTAATTTTCAAGCCTGTTCCCCTGCAAGGCCACCAGCTTTCTAACTCAGTTCTCTCCCTCTCCTTCTCCCTCTCCCCCTCCCTCTCCCTCCTCTCCACCTTCTATCTGTCTCTGGCTCAGAGTAATAAAAGACATAGTCCTTTCAGGTATGTGTCAAGATTGTGTCAATCATCCCACATCAGTATCAACCCTGAACACTCCAGATACGCTCACTTATAGACACACAAATACATATACACATATATATGAATCATAGCAGTAATAACCCTTTGCAGTTTATATTTTCCAAGTCCCAAACCAATTGGTAAGGCGGCGATTAATGCAGCCATCTGACAGATATGGAAACTGAGGCTTGCAGCGTGGTGTCAGAGTTGGGAGCCGGGTCCCCTAGTCAAGGGTACTCTTCCTAACCCCAGCAGCCCGCCTCCTCCTTCCCTGACATTAGGAGAACAGATACTGCCCCTCCCAACAACGCAGCTGTTCCTTTTCACAAAAAACCACTGGGCACACTTTATGGCACAATCTGTCGCACCTGAACCCAGTTCCTTCTTAAGGGTGGTCCCATTGCTGTTGTGGAAGTGGATCCAGCCCCTTGTCTCTGACATCGTGCCGTGCCCGATAGTGACTTCCAAGTCCCTGCCTCTCTCCACTTTAACAGCACCTCCTCTTGTAGAGGGGGCAGTTACAGGGGAACTGGAGAGGCTCCCTCCTACCCCCCACTGATCACCTTTAACCTCCCATTTTCCTTCTCTAATGAAACAGGAATCAGGCTCCACTTAGACTTCACTTCACAATGGAATTGGAACCCTAGAAGAGATCTCTGAGCCCGTCTTGTCTGGTTCCCACCTCCTGATCCATTTTAAAGATGGAGAAACTGAGGCCCAGAAGTTACCCAGCTGATTAGCTCTCTTCTTTCCTTTCCACGAGGCCATAGGAATTCCACCAGACACATAAATAGGACATTTCCCAGGCAGAAAAGGCCTAGGCGTATGTGGTAGGGTAGATGGTACCAGGCAGAAAGGAGGCTGTAGTCCCAGAACTCCCACTCCCCTTTGCCTCTGTCAGGAGCTGGCAGTGATGTTTCAACACGCAGAACCAGCCACATTGGGAATGGCACCCACCCCATCACTATCCCTGGCCTGACAATTGCTAATTGTGGTAGGGACCGACAGTGGCATTCTCCTGGGACTCTCTTGTGTATTTCCAGACGCCACCAACACACAATGGTCCTTACTCCTCCAGTGTAAACACTGCCAAATAAGACAAACAATAACATCACCATGACAGAAAAATGAGGTGCCTGGAGAGACAGCACTGGTCAGTGGAAAGAGGTTGGGGCCAGGCTCTCTTACCATAGGCTCTACTACTCTCTGGCTTTGGGATTCCATTTTTGTGCTTCAATTGTTTTGTCTGTATGATGAGAATGACGACTACTTTAATTTATATCCCGAGCTTTGGAAAAAAAAAAAAAATCAAACCCTGAACAAATGTAAGAAATGATAAAGCAGAATTGAAGACAAAGACACAGCAGTCCTGAATTATTTCACTTAACCTATATTTGAGGAGGAGCTAATATATGCTCTTCACTGCCCCAAACGCTAAGGATATCACGGTGAGCAAGTCAGCAGTCTCTGCACTCCAGGAGCTTGCAAACTAGAGGGGAGTGACAGACAATAAGCAAAGAAATTACAGTATGAGGGAAGTGTTTTTCAATAAATAAGAATAGGCATGGAGGGACAGAGGTTAACTGAGGGAGGTCTGGAAAGGCTTCTCTGAGGAGGTGATATTTAAGCTGAGACCTAAGGCCCAAGTCAGCTGGCTGGCCTCAGAGTGGGGCTGAGGGAAGGGCAAACTCAGGAACAAGAGATAACAGGGGTGCTGCAGATGATGGGTCTGAAGCCAGAGTTGAATGACCTGCCAAGTCTCATGGTCACTATGTGGCAGAGCAAGGCCCTTCACATCCAAAGCCTCTTTCCACTTCTAGTAATTATAGGAGGCCCAGGTATCATCTAGGCATTGGCATGCCACTCATTTTTAGGTCTCTCAATAAGTTGTCTGATTTTTTAAAGACCTTGGGCCAGGCATTTAGTCCTTTGGGGAGCCAACAATTAGGTCTTGTATGGCAGGTGCAAAGCAACAAGGGGAACAGAGCAGATGTAATGTGGATACGGCCTTTTATAAAGGTCTAGGGATTGGGAGGTGCTAACTCAAAGGGCAAATTACCACTCATGACAGGATGGCAGCTGGCAGGGACCCTCTATCTCCACAGGTGAGATGAGAACAAGCCAGGCATGGAAAGAAGCACATTTGAGGTCAGGCCATTTTTCAGGAGTCCTGGAGGGTTTCTTGGTCTCTGGTGTTACCAGATTTCCTCGCACCTCAGAGTATGTGAAAAATAACTCATACCCTGAAATCACTATTGAGAAGAGTCCATAATCCTGAAAAGCCCAGCTGGGGGTAAGGGGTGGATTTAAAGGCCTGAGAACAAGCATCTACTTTTAGATTCTCCTCTGACTCTCTTCTAACTGCAGTCAAGTCAGTCCAACAGGTAATAATGTGCCAAATGATTATGTTGCTGTGCTTGTTAATAATGATGCCTTAATGGTCTGCACTTTAAACTTTTCAAAGGTCTCTATAGTAAGATTATGGCTGCAAAAAGATTTTGAAGTGTAATATGCTTTTTAAATGTATGGTTTTACTGAAATTCTAGCTCATTCTAACCTCATAATAGTCCCCTCAGAAAGCAGTTAGTATGTCTAACTTAGGAATGGGAAACATGAAGTGAGGCTAAATGGCCTGTTCTAGGTCACACGAATCAGGAAGGGATCTAGAACAGTCTTTCTGATTCCTAGAGCCTCTTGAGAACTATGTGCAGGCAGGCTTTGCCAGAGACACAAAAGAAGTGAAGGGAGCATTTATAATCTGTTTGGCAAGACAAAGGCTAAGAAATATGGAACTCTTGTGGTCAGCCCCTGACACTAATTTTGAAGGCAAAGGAATTCAAGTGGGTGAAAGTCTGTCCTTTTCCAAAATAAACATGTACTCTGCCTTGGCCCAGAAGATCTAACTCCAGGAGGATTAAGCTGTCATCATTACCTTTATTGTATTCAGATCCATAGAAGGAGCTATAGGTGGCCCAGAATCACAAGGCTTATGTTGATCCGAATATGGAAAATGGTTTTTAATATGCTCAAGGAAATGGCTCAGAAAAGAAAGAATCAATGTTCACAGTCACTCCAGACTCCCAAGGCCCAAAGCCAGCCAGAGGCTGCAGTGACCACACCACCTCCAAGTATGCCCAGGTCCCACCACCTCACTGACCCAGGTGGGGAAAACAGTTTGCTAGGAGTTCAGTAGAGACGAAGTTAGACTTTTTGAAAAGGAACTTTTACTTTGGAAAGGAAGAAAAAAGAAAAAAACAAGTAAGTTCACAGGTTTCACACTCTAATGGTGTAGTCACAGACTAGCTTGGTTAGGACCCCTTCCTTTGCCTTCATGAGGCCTACCTGGGAAGGTAGACACTAGGCTTACATTTCTAGCTTTGGCTAGATTTGAGTGCACACCACTTTCTGGCCTAGGGGTTTCTTAGGATGTCCCTGAGGCAGCTTCCTGGGGAATGGCCAAGGCCCCAGACCGCCCTGTGTCTGAGCTGGGCTACACGGGCTCTGCGGCTCTCTGCCGCCTACAGTCACAGACAAGGAGGGCCTCTTCCACCTGACTCCAGAGGCCCTGCCCTGGGTTCCGGCCCAACATTCAGCAGCCTGCACAGAGCAGGTCTTTAAACGATTACTGAGCACACAACTGAATAAAGCAATCCTGCCTGGGCTGGGCAGCAGTTCCCCAGTTCTACAATCTACTGATTACTGAGGGGATAGAAAAGAAAAGGAATGAGACGAGGCACCGAGTTGTCACGACGAGATTAACTCCCAAGCCAAGAGCAGTCAGGAGCTGCAGTCTCCCTCGAAGTACCACTGGACAGGGTGCGCTAAAATGACTTTCTTGGCCTCTGCTGGTCCCTGGTGTGGGATCTTTTCCAGTGATTCGGGATCTCTGGCTAAGGCCCTGCTCACAAATGTTCAGCCATGACCTCAAGTGCTTTTAAATACCTCCAGGGGAAAGGTTAGACCTGTGGGGGAGGGAAAAAACCCGAGATGCCCTACCCAGGTGACACCCCAGAAAGATAGCTTCTTTTTCTTTCTCTGCTGCCAGCATGTGGCCAAACACATCAGAGGCTGGGCTTTAGAGAATGGTGTAGCCACATCACAGGAAGGGAGAAGGCCAAGGAACAGCTCGGCTGCAGTGCTCCACACAGGGAATTCAATGAACAATTATTGGTAGAGATGACAAAAGAGGTGGTTTGACTAGGATTAAGCTACCTCCTTACAAATAGTGGAGTGTCAAAGGGGCTGTCCTATCTTTCGATAATGATCAGACTCCAAAACCTAGAATCTGGGGATAGAATGAAAGCCCTTACCAAATAAGCAAGAGGTCAAAGACTTTACCATCAAAACGAGAGCACAGGATGAGAGTTACCGCACCCTCCCCAGAGCCTGCAGGATGCTATGTCAGAATATAGTAAACTGCCTCCTTCCAGCTCTCCCTCTGCACACTGGGAGACATTTATTACCCCCAAGGAGTGGTACAGTCCAAAAAGAAATATGTTCCAGAGCAATTCGTGCACATTTTCAGGTGAGTGATTTCCTAAGGGAAATGGGGGGGCGGGGGAAGGGTGGGGGGGATGGCATTGTCAGCCTTTGAGGTAATTCTTACAGAGGACAATAATGGTCTCCTCCAGCCACCCCCTGGTGCTCATACTAGAGCCAGGCTCCTGGTTGGAAGGGAATGGAGGTGCCCTGAGCATTAGGTTCCACTAATTCCTAAGAAAGGACGCACTGCTCTTATAGCCACCAGGCAGCTCAAATATTCCATCACAATATGACTCAGGGAGGACTGTTCCTAAACTTCCCAGCTCCAGTCCGGGCCCACTCCTCATCTCCCATCTGTTAACAGTACTCCAGATTCAGTTCTGGAAGGAGCCCCTCACCGGCCGCCGCCTGCATGCTTGTTTATTCCTTCCTCCTCATTTGACTCAAGCTGTTCACCCCAACCTGCTCATCAAAATTCCACCTAATCTCCAAGCCCTAGATCTTAATACTTCTCCATCAAACATCCCTCTAATCTATGCTGACCACTCCCCTTTCTAACTACTCACAACATATAAGATCTATTTACCTTTATTCACACGCCGTTACCACCAATCTTCCACTGTGCTTAATGTTTTATCTGAGCTAGTTTGGACTACCTGACAAGATAGCAATATCTTAAAGATGGGCCTAGGGCACCCATTAACAAAACCATCATGTGATGTTTTAAACAAATAATTTTAGGAATTTCTTACTTTCCTACTAGACTATAAGCCTCCTGAGTGCTGGGTCCATCTAACGCCTCTTTGTAATCCTACAGTGGAAGTGGCACCTGAATTTGGTAGGTAACCCACAAGTGTTCACACACAGTGATGTTGTCAACATCCCCACAAACCTTACTATGTGCAAGGTGAGTGACTACAGAGGATGGGTAAGTGTTTTTGCCAATGCCTCTAACTCTGCACTAAGCTCCCAAAGTTTCTGACATAGAATAGAGAGTCTACACACAGTTACTGGGCATCTAAATGTAGGTTTCTATTCTGGGTGTGGGAATTAAAAACAAAAGGATGATTGGGTCTCTGCCATGGGGGGCAGGAGTACCACTGCGTGGTGATCAGGGACAGATACACACATACACACCCCGCATTTAAAAGCAAATTGTAAAAGCATCATACAAATAGTAAAATACAGACCGAAGGCCATATAAATCAGAGGTAACCACTGTGCGGCTCATCACGGACGGCTTCCCAGGGAAGAGGTCTCCCGCACACTTGCCCACCTGGCTTTTTTAACTTTGAGATTAAGATGGAGTACTTTGCTATTTGGCTGGTCCCTGCCTGGGTGTATTGAGCATTCCTGAAGTAAAACATTGGCAAAATGTTAGCCTAATGTTTGCTTTTGATGCAAAATCATTTATCACCAAGACCTGCCTGTGGTCCCCTTGATTTTTTCTTTTCCTTTTTCTACTTTTTAAAGAAAAATGAATAAAGGGCTCAAATCTATGTGAATAAAAACAGCAGAGCCCAACAGGCAGGCTTTCCAAGGACTCAAGGGACAACAACAAAGCAATAATAATTCCATTATTATTATTTTTTTTAATTATGGTTTCAGGGACTTAAAATACGCAAAGTATTACAGGGCACATCAGAAATCAGACATCCTTGCCCTTGTCTTGTTGGAAAGACAAGAACACATAAAATGTCATTAGATAACAAAGAAATATAATCGGGCAGGCTCTTTGGCAAACATCACCAAGAGTTAGAAACAAGCGTGGGGAGGTGTCAGTGTGGGAATTACTAAAGGAGGATTTGTAGGAGCTGGGAGATTTGGGCTCACACTAGGAAAGTGGGAGATATTTGAGAGGAGAGGAGCTTCCAAGATAGAGGGACTGGGGTGAGGATACGGAGGTGGGAATGAGTCCTGTGACCTGGGGTACCCATGCCTTTCGGGGCAGAGGGAGGAAGTATGCATCTTTGGAGCTTGGGAGGCATGTTGGGTGATGGTGAATGGGGTGAGAGAGCTGCGTGAGGTCCTTTACTGTCAGTGAGATAAACACCCACTGCCATGTAGGCTGCCCTTAGAAAGAAAATTGGGCCAAGGAACAGCGCTTTCATTTAGGCTCTGAGTGTGTCCAGCTAATCCTTGCAGATCTTTAAGGGAAATACTCAAATCCACAAAAAACAAAAACAAGAAAAACTCTTTCCCACCCTGAAGACTCCTTGTGCTGAGGACATGACAACCCTGCCTAAAGTAGGCCTAAAACGGGCAGCCTCAGCACTGTGCGAACCTCTTCCGAGAGACTAGGAAAGCTATTTTAGCAGCCAGGCTGCTCCCTAGCTGGTCAGATAGCAGGGAAATGCATGGGGGACTATGTCCACAGAACTCCAAAAGACTCCAGAGGGCTGGGGGGGGGTGGGTGGGGCGGGGCACACAGTGGACTAGGAGTTCCCCCACACTTCCTGACCACCCCAAACGGCCTTACCAAATGGGAGGGTCATGTCGGCTTAGCCTGGACTTGCAGAGTGAAGACAAGGAAGCCAAAAAACTAGGAAGGGCCTTGGGCTGGCTCCCGTGCCCCACCCACCATTAATTCCCCTAAGTCCTCAGTATAGAATAAAAGAGACTCCGGCTGCATGGTGATATGGTTACATTTATAGAAGCTCCCTTGTCACCAGTGAAATGTGACCTTCATACCTTTCTTATCTTAATATCTGGGTAAACATTTGTTGTGCAAGCATACAAATAAAGGTTCTAAAGGTGAAATGTGGTGTGTCCGGTAACACCACGCTGCTCCAAACCCCGGCACCAGAAAGCCCTTTTGGCTCTGCAGATGACTTCTCTCTCCCTTTACCCTGGGCACCAAAATTAGCTTCATCAGCCTCAGCCAGTGCTGGAGTGAATGCTGCCATTCTAAAATAGCATCTGAGAACTCTCGGAAACACAGGAGAGAAATACAAGGGTAAAGTGGTTTACAGACACTTATTGAGGAAAACAATTTCACTGCAGCGCTTTTTTAAACCGAATCAAAGGAAATGAGCATCATCAGGATTTATTCTAGAATCTTTATAAAGTGAATGATAGTCTTCTAATTCCCTGAATCCCCCACATG
Organism: Pteropus medius; assembly: GCF_902729225.1. Taxonomy (NCBI): domain Eukaryota; kingdom Metazoa; phylum Chordata; class Mammalia; order Chiroptera; family Pteropodidae; genus Pteropus; species Pteropus medius. The sequence continues at coordinate 36,091,988 of NW_024349800.1, forward strand.
GCATATCGATACATCTGATTTACTCCATTAAGATTGTTTTCATTCAGGAAAATATTGTAGGTGTTATATGATCATAAAACAGTGTTCATCACATGACCTGTGCTTTAATTCGAAATTTTACTTCACTAACTTGCACAGTCCTATTATTTCTAGAATACTCTCTAAAAATATCATTAAACATCGTGTGCTCCATTTCCCCATATATTTGATAGTTCAGAATTGAATTTTTAGATTTTGTTTTGAAGTTCAAAGAATAGATTCTCAAACAGTCCCTCACAAGCATAATTTTCTGTTGTTTGCACATGGAATTCATAAACAGAGCCAAGTAACAGACTTTTTGTGTGTGCTTAAAACCACTCTTTCCTGCAACCGTGTATGACGTATTTTTCCAGGACTATCTTTCTCAATACTCCAAAGTGCTTCAGCAACAGGAAGTCGTAAAGGTACGAAGGAGGCTTGTAAATATTTGCTGTAATTACTCATTAGTAATGAGAATAGTTAGTATTAAAGTTGAGTCATCCCCTTTGTGCTCCGGCCTCTTCATTACCTTGTCACAGGAGCCCGAGGTGATACTTAGAGGCCTAGCCTCATCTTAGAGGCCTAGCCTCACCGGGGACACCTGGATCCATTTCTAGGTTTTACTAAAGATGGCGTGATTTGCTTTTTTCAGTGGCTCAATTTCCCAAATATAAAATTAGTATAATGTGTTGCCCTTTCCTCCCTCTTCCCCTTCCTCAGAGGTAGTCAGGACAAATCTTATATAAAGTGATGATATGAAATTTTTTTTTATCAAGAATAAAACATGAATATTTGTTAATATAAATTCAACATCAAGAGATACAGAGAGAGCACTGTCTGGCTAGACATACAGCACAGTGATTTAAATGATTACTGTGAAAAATCATCATACACTTTCACTGATGTATTTTAAAGGAATTACAAAATGCTTCTGAACTGCCTTAGATTGAACCCATGTATCCTCTTATTCAGAGCAAATCACTGACTCCCCACAGTCACAGGTCAAGAGCAGGGCACCTCATACTGAAAACGAGACCAAAGGGGTCAACTAAAGCTGTTAGAGAGTTGATTAATTTCTAAAAAAGACTTTCACATTGGCTGTACCCCCAATATGGTAATGGGGGTTAACCTCCATCATCACAATCCTAAGTGAAGCCTAATGGAGTCATTTTCCTGCTCATGTGTTTTATTACACAGCCTAACCCAATAAAACCCTTAATTAGTTATGATTCCTAGCACTCGCCTCCCAGGCTTGATTTTTTTTTTTTTTTTTTTTTTTTAATTGGAGGGTGCCACAGAGAGGGATGCAGGAAGTCATTTGAGGAATATAAGAGAGTTCTAACAATCCACTTCCATGGCTCTGTAGAATTGGGAAAATGCCAGATGGGTGAATGGCAAATAAATATATTTTTTTAATGGGGTCATTTTTCCTACTAACAAATCACCCTTTCTGAAATACCTTTCCACATGAGAAAAGAAATGACTCTGCTTCCCAGAGTCATTATCTTCCATAGGAGTTACTTGTAACTTTAAAACTAAATTTTTTTTTTTTTTCTTTAAGGGGAGGAAGGAATGTGCTTACTGGGAATATATGATGTTTCTGGTGGTCATGCCATGTAACGAGAGATGTAACAAGAGTTTCTCTGATGTACAAGTGGCTCCTAGAAACAGCCTAAGGCAGTCAAGTAAACCAGTATTTCTTGAGAAATTAGGAAAAAAGGCCACTTAGAAGCAGATCACATTCTGGTCTATTCCACATCCATTTCCTCAGCCCCAGAGATCTTCAAGGGCCTGGCCACTCCTCTTGACTTTATGCTTACAAATCAATTCTGTAGCTTCCAATAGCAGGACCAGACAACTGGTACCAAGTTACACCCAACTTCTACTTGAAAATCACAGATACTGTCAATGGCATGTACCCACACATATGGTGATATGCAATTGCCAACATGGCCTACTTTTTCTGTTATAATACGTGTTGGTGCAATTGTTTTACATCACTTTGAAAACTCGAAAAGCCCTTCTAGGTTCACAGTGCAGAAGCCAATGGTGTGATGGCTATGAAAGCTCGGGGCTCATCAGAGAAAGGGCTCTATAAAAATGCAACATATTATTATTGCAATGATCATAGCTATTCTTTATTCCCCCCATCCATTCTTTCCTTCCTGTGCTTGCAATTTCAAAAGATCAAAAGAGCCAGAGGAAGCCTTGTGCATCTTGATTTGGAGATGGTTCTTCAGAAGCCACAGAGGAAGACTTCTAATAGGTTATTCTGCACAATGGAGTCAGAAAGCTAAAGTAATTATTGAAGTCTTGCCACCAGTTAAGGGTGGGAGGTGGAAAGCTTTGAACTTCTTGGGGACAGGAGAGAACCACCTCCTGCCAGAGTAGAGGAAAACTCATGAAAAATAAGAATTTCCAGGACTTCTAAGTCCATCTTTCGGATCTTCAGTCCCTGTCTACGTGTGAGGTTCAATATGAGTGATGAGTCTGTCACAAAAGGGAAAATTATAACTATAAATCTAACAATGAAAGCAGTTATCATTTATGGAGTACTTACCACAAGTCAGGAATGATATTAAACACTTTATAGACATCTTGGGGAAGGTAAGGTGGTATGGTTCACTGGTTAAGAGTATAGACTCTGGAATACCACCTTGCCCTGTTCAAATCCTAGCTCCACCTATACTACCTATTTCACCTTTTTATATTTCAACTTCCCTGTCAGTCAAATGGGGATAACAGTACTTACCTCGCAAAGTTGTTATGAGGATTAAAAGAGTTGATCCATATAAAGTTCTGAGGACAGTGCTTACACAAATAAGACTAAGTGTTTATTTTTTTGTTTCATCCTACTGCATATAGGATTTCTACTAAGGACACACACATTCCTAGTACATAAAAGCACCTCCAAATAACTGAGGATGGAAAATGTGAAGATAAATTTTCATGGCCACTTTAAGAAACAATAACAGAATGAATCACACTAAAACTAACTCTGTGCAGGGCCTAGGTCCCCCTTCCTTCCATGACTGAGGACAGACATCTGGTACAAGTAAGGTTAGGCTGCGCCGCAGTATCTTTACCAGTCTCCTCCCCCAACTCCAAGACAGCAAGAGACACTGGTAGTGAAGTATAGGAAATATCTGGGACCCAAACAGAAAAATATTGAAATGTAAGGCAGTCGCTGAGTCAGACATCGAAGAGTCAGGGCCTGTCTCTTCCAGATCACAGAGCCTTTAAAAGGCGATTGAGGGCAGAACAGACTTCCCTAAGGAAAAAAAAAATGCTTACATACATAATACCTCCCATGGAATTTCAGAGGCTCACAAACCGCCCACTGAAACCCATTCACAAAGCCCAGGGTAAGAAGCTCCCTCTCTCTTCTTGGCCTTCCTAGAGCCATAGCTGTCTCCACTGTTATCCTCAGTGGGACCGGAACCTCAAGCCCTGTCACTCTCGGAGCCCTACCAGTGCACGAAAGCAAGTGTGTCGAGAACAGCAAACATGAACTGTTGGGGGCATTTCTAACTATGGTGTCAAAGTACACACACAGCACTTTTTAATAATTGTGTGTGCTTGAGTGGTTACTATTGCCTGAAATGGCCCTAAGAGCTTATTGTTAGCTTCGAAAGACTTGATCCCAACAAAAAAGTCACGTGTAAGCTGCCAGCTACCTATATTTTCAGTTAAGCTTCTCTGCGTATCTTCCTTTCACATTCGTTGCCTTATTGACATGTATCATGGTGTGAACAGCAGAGCTGGTTTTCATCATGAGAACAGACAACATGGTGTTGAGGAGGGTGGGTTACTGGAGGCTCAACAAGCAAACACTATTAACTTTACAATATTGGCAGATGCCCTACGTGTTATGAACTATCAACGATGTTAAGTACTAAAAGCAAAAGATTAGGCTAAAATGAAAAGGAAACCTTATGTGGCTATGAGACAGAACTCGGGACAATACAAAAAAGCAAATACTACTGGATAGATTTCCTAAATATAAAAAAGCTTAAATCTTGAGATTTTAATGACAGCAAATATTTTCAAATGTATTGGGCTAAAATCCTGGAGCACTAAGATTTATCTAACCGGTTTTTTCTATTTGTAAACATTTTATACAATAGATTCCTAGAAAGTTGAGGTCATCCAACACACACACACACATACAGACACACACACACACACACACACACACACACACACACACACACTTACTGATTTACATTTGAAGTGAATTAAACAGTTTTAGCCTCATGGTTTTCACTCCTAGTGAAAATGCCACCTCACTCCGGAATCTATCTAGTAGCTGCCTGAATGTCTCCTCTGACAGGATGTTCTCTACTTCACAAAGCAATCTGCTCCACTGGAAAACAGTCGTTGCATTGATTTTGTTTAATGAAGTCTATATATAAGTAAATTTTTTTCTAAGTGAAATAAAGGGAAAACACTAAAGCAATGAATTCACGCTACCCAAAGTTTACAGACACTGAAACCAGCACCAAGTTTGCTCCCTTTTCTGTGAGAAGCAAATTGAATCACTCCTTTTGCAGCCTGAAATCATTTATAATTATCTAGGAAAGCAAGGCTCCTTTCTGCAAGGTTCAGTGTTTGGAGCACTGTAATCCTTTGGAACTTCCCTTCACTGTCTAGAGGCATTTCGGGGCTGGGGTACTATTCTGTCAACAGGAAAATACAGACTTAACTGAAAATAATGAACCAGGGTTCTGATTCTTACTAGCGCTAACTATCCTTGTGACTGGAGGTCACTTAACCACTCTGGGCCTCAGTTTCCTTATTCAGAAAGAGAAATGTTTGACTAGATGAATTCCACAATCCCTTATAAAATAATTCTAAACTCGCCATCAGCAGCACTGAAAAAACCTGTAGCCACAGCATTTTTTTGAACTTCATGAAAACTGTATAAATAAATATTTAAATACCTGAACTTATAATGTGTTATATCAATTCCTAATCATCCCTGAATTCTGGTAATGCAACAGAAATAAGTATAAAATGATGAAGGAATATTTAAAGAAAATAAATTAAGAAAAACTGTCCATCAATATTTTTGCCTTTAGTACAGGAAAAAAGATGGACTTTGGCTTTATTTTAGCAAAGGAACAACTATAGAGATAGTTTGAAAACTTCTGACCTAGAGGTCTGACTCCTTCTACCACTGGCCCACACTAAGTAACATAAGCCTTCCAGAAGATGTTCTGAGCTAGGTCTGGCTTTGGGAATAAACTTTGATCCCTGATTTTCCAAAGATCTTATTTAGGCTTACAGGAATCACTCTCCATTCCCTACAGTGCCTAAAAACTTCCAGACTCTTTTCTCCCCCAGGGAAGGGACTCAGAAATTGTTTTATCAGGAGGTGAGTAACCCAGATACTTTCATAGAATCGGGAAACTTGATTAACAAAGCCTCCACTTCCCTTCTGACAGATAGATTCAGAAAGGTAAGTGTACTTCCATTAGCAAGCTTCAGTTTCTGACCATCTCATATCTCCGGGAATGCCCACTTACCACCAAAAGATTACACGTTAATACCATTAATACCCTATCGAGGCCAGCCAGCCAACTTTAGAAAGCATATTCTTTATTGTTAAACATTAATATATCCATCGACACATGAACATTGTGGAACAAAATGATCCTGCTCACTTCATGAAGGAACACTGAAAGTGTCCTGTGCATCTTGAATTTGGGGGAAGAAACGGCTCTGCTGCACCAGAAGAATTACAACTCTTAAGAAGTGATGTGCAAAATCATCTGACAGCCCCCTTAGCAAGCAGAATACTACACAGTGAGGCACTCTGGGAAGGCGAAGGACAGCCACTTACATGTCACATCAACTTTCAATGTATTGGTTCACCTATTTTAATTACACCTATGTCCTGCAAGGAGCCTGCACCCAGCAAACAAAGGCAGACACAAAAAAGTAAATATGTCTTTAAACAATTAGCCCAACAGGAATTGGGTAACCCTCCATGGGACTCCAGATGGTGAGCGACATGCTATTTGCTTTGCCAGTCTGCAACACAAAAATCAAGGCAAGTCCTAGGAGGCAGTCACACTGGACACCATAGCACCCACGGTGGCTTTCTAGGCGACTGGAAGGCGATCCTGGTCGTCCTTCTTAAACGTGCCACTCTCACCAATAATTCGGAGTTTGGTTACCCCACTTTTTTCCTGCTCCCACTCCGGCCCCCTCTATCCCTAACGAAGGAGGCACTACAGCTGGGTATGATGAAATATTTTCCCCTCTACTCTCAAGTTTCTTGCGACGATTAATATACATAATAGCACAGGACCCGCGCTGAACCACGCAGGAGAAGCTGAGATTTCACACATCTGTCAGGATTACCGTCAGGCCCCACCTCTGCGATTGCGACATTCACCAATCGGCATCACAATTGTAAATGTACAATCGGTTCCCTCGCCGGGCTCCGAAGCCAGGAGTGTGCGCAAAGGAGCTGACTATAACTTTGTTTTTTGATTGTTTAGTCGTTATTATTGGTATTATGGTGCAGACCACATTGGTTTTACAAAATGCGTTAGAATCCTAAAGTCTCTTCTCTGCTTTGCTGCCCCTCAAAGATACAAAACTCCAGGGCTACACGGAGCCAGGGGGCAAGGGCTCAGGGTGGCCGGACCAAGTCTTCCTCACCTGTCTCAGGCCTAGGGGCGCCACAGTGACACGGGAAGGGGAGCTGCGTTTGGGAAAGAGGAGCCAGGCTCAGTCCCCTCCCTTCAATGATCCGAGAAAGAAAGACCCGGGCGCCCAGCCAGAACGGGCGCTATTTGCTCCCTTTTATCAAATTCTTATCGGTGCCCCGAGGTGGGAACTGCCGCTTTCGACCAGAGGATACACGGGTTCTGGCTCCGGTCTCACAGTGGAAGTCAGAACAAGAGCAAATCAACACAGGCACTGAGCTCTTCGGGCCTCCAGCTCGAGCGAGGCCAGTCACCCCCACCCGTCGCGGCTGGGTTCCCGATCCCCGCACCGCCTCACGGCCACTCAGTAACTGCTCTCCCGAGGCTCAGGCTATTCAGCCGGCCGTGCGTTGGTTTCCAGCACCCCAGCACCCCAGTCCTGCCAAGCCACCGCCGAGCTCGGGGCTGAAAGCTTCAGCCCGCTGGAGTAGCACTAGTGGGGACAGAAGTGGGGGCCAGACTGAGAGTCGCGCACGATTGCGAGATGAGACGCGGTACCCACGTCTGAGCCGCCGAGTCGTGAGCTCTCACTCTCGCAGCGAGAGGGCCGGGCGGGAGCGGCGCAGAGGGGGCGGGAGGGGACGGGAGGGCAGTGAGAGTTGGCCGGATTTGCCTTTCACCCAGTGCCTAGAGGCTCGGGAGGGCAGGAAGGCAGATTGCGGTGGTCCTTTTCTGTCCTCTTGGGAGAAAAACACCGGGACCTGCCGGGAGCGCCCGGTGTCCCATCCCCTTGCCGCACACCAAGACACACCTGCCCCTGCAACGCAGCCAGGCCCACTACTCACTCTCCCGCAGATTAGAGGTGCGGGATTAGGAAGGGGTTTTTCCAAGCTTCAGTGGAATCTGGAGACACGGAATGGGGACCTTCGCTGGGTCCCGACCTCTCCGTGGGGTCGTGTTCCAGAGCCGCGTTCCGCCTGCGACCCCCTAGTCTGGGACGCAGAGAGGGCATAACAGCTCATCTAGAAGGACCCAAAGAGACCGAAGTAAAAGACGACTGGGTACTGCCCAGCCTGAGAGACTTAAAAGTCGAAAGGTGGCCTGAGTTAAATCGAACCAGAAATATTTCAACCTGCGGGCCGCGGGAGTCTGGGGTAGGGGGAGATTTTGGAAGGTACCGCGGGAGCACCTCCGACCTGCAATGCCATCTCCCTCGGCCTCCCGGCTTCGTTGCATGCTCAGATTCCCGATCCCTTCCGGCCACAGAACTCTCCACTGCGAAGCGACTGCACCGTGTCCCTAGACAGAGCACCTGCTCTCCCCTCTCAAAACCTTCCAAACCGATCCTTGGTTCTCAAAAGACCTCTACGCACTCCTCTCTCACTTGCTCTCGGCCGCGCGGGCCCCGCAAAGCCCGGCCACTCGCCTCAGACCAGCTCCTTAGCCGTCTCGGATTCCGTTTACCTTTTCTTTTCCTTGTCAGCTGTCATTGTCGCTGTGGCCCTTTGAGACGCCGAGCACCTGGGCTCCCCGGCCGGTGGAGGCTGCAGCTGCTGCGTTTGCTGTGGCCCTCGCTCACTCCGAAGTCTGGACCGGTGTTAAAGGTCCTAAGCGCTCGCAGACCCGCAGTCAGGTGGAAGTTTGCGGGCGGCTGGTTAGGTGCGGGTGAAGGGGGTGGAGAAAGGTGACAGGGAGGAACCTGCACCGGGAGGCGGGGTCAGGGAAAGGAGTGGGAGGAGGCTGTCAAATGCAAAACAGAGGGCAGCGAGAAGGGGACCGAAGTTCTTTTTTCCTCGAAAAGGAGTCACTTTCCTGGGTTTTCAAAAAGTAAAGAAGTGGATCCAATGACGGCAGTTGGAAGAGTCCGGGGCCGGGCGGGCACCGCGGCTGAGATGACCATACAGTCTCAGGACACTGCCGAGGATTGTACGGCCGGCTCAGGAGAGCTGGGCGGGAGGGCGGCGGACGCCGGAGCAGTGCTGCAGGCCGCTCCCGAATGTCTGGTTCCCTGGGCTGCCCGCCCACTTTAAAAACTCCGGCGGCCCACGCGGGGGAGGGCACGAGGGGCGCGGGCGCAGGGGCGGGGCGGGCGCGCGCCGGGAGGCCCCGCCCCCGCCCGCTCTGCCCGCGCGGCGCGCCGGGGCAGCCCACCGCATCCCGGCCAATGGAGAGGCGCGGCCGCAGCCTCGGCTCTGACCCCGGCCCGCCCCTCACCTAGCGCTCGGGTCTGCGGCGGCCCGCCTGCCCTGCCTCCTCCTTCTGCAGATGCAGAAGTTGTTTATGAGGTCCGAGGGGTAGCGGGTAGCGAGGTGGGACTCCGCGCCGGGGAGGGACAGCTTATGTGGCTAAGCGACAGCAATAGTCGACTTCTGGGAGTGCTGCTCTGCTCTGGTGTCCTCACACCCCCGCATACCCTCGGGACAAGCGCCGACGGTCCCGCGCCCAGCCGCGCCCGGCAGAGCGGCTGTGGGGTGTCGCTCTCGCGCGTCCCTCGTCCCGCTGCGTGGTCCTACAGCCCGGTGGGGATAATTCCAAGGACCCCAGCAGCTGTGCTGCAGACCTGGCGATGCGCTTTTTTTCTGTAGAGCGCCCTGACTCTGCCTTTGGAAGGAGAGACTGGGAGACCGATCACCCTTGTCGGGTCTGGAGAAAACAGTGCAGTGAAACTGAGCTAGGGTAGCGCCTGTTCTTCCCTATCCTCAACAGGCATGTCGGTTGCTTGCCGAGTTGTGCTGGGCGGTATACTGCTTTGGCTGGGATGCGGGCGAGTAGGGTCTGCCACACCCTACTTCCAGCACCTGCCACCACCGCCAGGGTTGGGGCCAGTTCAAAATTGAACAAGTCAGTCTGGCTTCCTAGTGTTTTCTTGGGATAAGAGTTGACAACATGTCCTCCGAGCAAGAGATCTCAAGCTTGTGTTTCCGGGGTTCCGATTGCAGCCCTAGGAACGCGAAAGCTGACAAGTGTTAGGTTGGGGGACATCAGAGATCTAAGGGGCAGGTAGGTAGAGCTCAAAGGATTTTCCAGCTGCGCTTTAAACCCTGCCTTTAATCCATGTAGGCCTGGCTCCTCTGTCCTGCGCTCAGCTATTCTCCCAAGAATCCCACCCCCTTCCATACTTCCATAGATTACCTTGATCCAGCGTATCTCAGGAAGGGACCAGGGAGGCTCTTAAATCTTTGCAGTTCTGAGAAAGGCCCACAGGCTTCACAAGTGTGAACTGAAGAGAAAGCAAGGGCCATAAAACTGGTTTGCCCTGGGACCCCAAACCTTGCTGTACCTTTCCCCCTTAGCCTTATCACGTTTTATATTAATCTGCCTATAGAACATCCAGGGCTTTTGCTAAGTGAAATAAACCAGTTACAATAAGACAATACTGTAAGATTCCACTTATATGAAGTATCTAAAGTAGTCATTCAGAAACAGAGTAGAAAGGTAGTTACCAGGGCAGGCAGTGAGAATTAGTTTTCAATGGGTATAGTTTGCTTTACACGATGAAAAAATTCCAGAGATCCGTTGCACAACAATGTGAGTATATTTAACTATTGAATGTACACTTAATGGTAAAGACGGTAGATTTAATGCTATACATTTTTACCACAATTACAAAAATAATATCAAGAAAAAAGTAAGCAGAATTTCAAGATTATAGGTTTGTGTCACCACCAAAATGCAAAATAAACATGCATTTTCCCCTTGCTCATGGTAGGAGGGGCAGGGATATCCTCCAGGGGGCTTTGGAAGGCACTGGAAAGCAGAATTACGGAGAGGTGAAAAAACCTGCAGAGAACTGGGGAACCAGGCACCTTTTCTCATTTTCCTAGAGCCGCTGAGCAAGGTGCACACAAACTTTGACAGTCAAGAGATTCTAACAAAAATTGCAAATCTCTCTAGGGAGCCATTTCTTGGAGCTGATAGATTTCAGAAATGGGGTGGTTTCGTACTGGACTTCTCCAGCCCGCCAATCCTAGTGGACAAATTTATTTATCCTAATGAGAAATTCATATTGGTAAGACACAATTTTCTCTTAATCAGCAATGAGCTTACTCACCTCACTTGGGATTGGAGTGAGAGAAGAAACAGGTGCTTTGACAGCTTCCAGGTATCCAAAGCCATTTACTGCCAGAGCAAGGAGCAACTGCTGAGTCCTTGCAAGTCACAAAGCAACACCTCTGAACCATAGAGAATATTTCAGCAGGGTTGGGCTTATGAAATTAGCTTCTTAGATGTTAAAAAAGAAGAAGAAAAGTAAAAGTTCACTAAAGAACGCATCAGCCATATTAATATAGCTCCTTCCCCATGGCCAGCTTGCCCATCTTTCTAATTGGGATTTTGCCCTCTAAGTGAAGGGTCCCTAAGCTAAGATAAACAATCGGGCAGATTTTGTGGAAATCCTAGCGAGTAACTTTGAAGAATCTGGGATTTTGGCAGTGTCTAGAGATTCACCAAAAGCCTGTATAATTTTACCAGCAGAACTGGACCCAGCCTTGCTTAGAGCAGAGCCGAGGAGCCCAATGACCTCTTAAGATTTCTTCCAGAATTCAGTTCTACAAATTTTGCAGGAAGGAGCTAAAAGTGTAAACCTGACAAAGGCTTGCGGCTAAAGTGTGCCATATTACTTTTTAAAGCCCATAGAGAACTAAAGGAGAAAAGCTTTAAAAGATGATGGCGGGGAGAGATGGATCCCAGGATTTAGTGTCTCTGGAGACGTTGATGTTTTGGCCACAGAGGGCAGCAGAGGGCACCACTAAGCAAAGCTCTCAGGCTGTTTGAAATGGGAGCAAACTGCCCATCTCCCAGCACATCTCTTTACCAGTCTCCCAACTCTAGTCTAGACTGCTTGATTTTAACAAAGGACAAGTCTCTAGCTTCCTCTCTCTTCTATAGAGCACTCCCTTAGGAAGATGGGATAGAGATAAGGAGTTAATTTACAAATTTTGCAGAGAGCAGGCACCTGGGATGGAGTGGGCAAGTGGAAGAAAGAGGGCCTCAGTAATAACAGGTAGTGTGGTCCAGGATGTGGTTGGAAATCAGGCTGTAATGGGTGGGATCTAACAGCAGAAGAAGTCTTGGATGGCTGGGCTATTTCTTTAGTATTTTACAACTTTCAGTGCATTGAGGCCAGAGGCCCCTGGGGTGCAAAAGCGGGCCCTCTCGGGGTCATGCAAGTCCCTGTACTATTCCTGGCACCACCACACATGTATCTCCAAGATTATCTATCTGGCTCTGGTCTGGCCAGTTAGTTGGTTTGGGGCTGGGGAGAGCATGCAGTCTAGGGAGTGGAGGTGGAAGAAGGATAATCTGGCAGAGGTCATGGCTGCTTCTCTATTGAAACACTTTTACTGAGTCACCCCTTTCTTCACTCTTGCATGATACTCCCTCTGAACAAAACCAACTCTTAAACTGTGACTTCCATAAATCCATCCTCACACTACTTGTCACTGAACTTCAGGACAAAAACCCATAACCCCTGTGTTTGGCTTCAGACCAAAGCTGTGGGATATTTCACACAGGTATATGCTATATCTACCATTAAATGTTGTGACTTTTTACTCCACAAATCTAGATTTTTTCATCTTTAAAAAGAGCTCTGATTTTTATTGAGAAAAGAGTCAAGCTTTTTTTTTTTTTTCCCCTACTTGAATTCGTAAGTATAAGTATACTGATAGGATCTAGCTTTAAAAAACCGCAGGTTCTTCTACCTCATATGTCTGGATTATTGATTTAAAGACTAAATGTCTTCCATTTCTAGGTCTAGGGACGGGATTTTTGCCCACCAAAGGTCTAGTATGTTTATCTTTCTGTCATTCAACTAATGATGAAGGAGTCATTGGTCTATGGCCACCATGCATGCTGCTTCAGGGAGAATGGAAGGCATCAATCTGCTGGAACAGAAACCTAGTGGTTCTCTTCTGCCCAGGAAGAGACGATCAAGTTGTGCATATCCTACATCTCCCAGATTATGACATATACATTTACCCACTTTTTAAGGCTTCTGAAATCAATAAGCATCTTTTAATGTAGTAATGATTCGAAAACTATTTTTAATTGATATATACAATTTATGTTTTCTTAATTTTTTAATATAAAAATTGAGAGCAAAATCATATAGTCTAAACAATGGGTGTTGTAAGAATTTGGTGCTGGTAAGTTGGAGGGTAGAGAGTGAGTAAGAAAGCAGAAAAAGGTAGAATCCTAGCCATGTCCACTGCTAGGATCCATCTGCCAGGCTTGTGGGTGTGATCTCTGGTGATAAAATAGCACATACATGAGAGGAATGGCCAATAGGAAGGACATACCAGCCCCACCTTAGAGAGAAAACGGCACAGCAGAAATGAAGGTGCTATTGTCACTAAAAATTTTGATGTTGGGCTCCAAACAGCACTACCCTAAAGCTTAGATAACTAAGAATGACACAGAGTTGGGGGTCAGAGATACCCTTCTCACTCTTGTAGTGTGACTTTGGCCTGTAACAAGTGTTAAAATGGAACTTTTCTAGCTCATTTTCAACTGAGGTCCCAAGACGTTAGACTGCCCTTGGGGAAGGGGTGAGACCTTTGACAACATCACTTGGGGAAATATGTCCTTCATTCCTGAAGGGTGATCTGGGCAGCAATCACAAGATCCAGTGTAGTATACGATGTCTGCAGAACAGATGTGGAATCCATAGGAGAAATGCCCACCTAGGAGTCTTAAGGGGATTCTTTCTATGTAGGCTTCAGAAAAAGGTGGCGATGCCACGGGAGGCAGAATCTGAGGGAAGATCTCAAATGGCCAAGTGAAGGAGGTCCTTCTGGAACCATGAAGGGAATAGCCAAGGAACCCACTGAGACCCCAGAGAGGGAAACAGCAGCCATGGCTGCAGGAAATCAAAGAGAAATTACACCCATGCTAGTAAAAGCAAGCAAACAAACAAACAAAAACAACCTTTCCTACTCCTTACTTTTCCTCTTCCTAGCACAGAGAGGACAAAGTAGGCTAGTAGGGAAATAGGAGCAGACGTACTAGGTGAGAAAATATCTTAGGGTCCTCAGTGCCAGGTACCTGGCATAAAATGGACCTCAGTGCAGGGTACCTGGCATAAAATGGACCCCCACTCTCCAGGTTTAAATCTCATATTTAAACTAATAGAAGTGAAAAAGGAAAATGAGAGAAAAGGGCCTCCCAGGTTCAGAAATGGTTTCTCCCCCAAATCATCTCGTCTCCCCAGCAAACCCCCTGCAGGTTCAAGAAGTGGTCAAACATAGCGAGACAACTGAAGCTTTGCACCTATGTTAATTGAGAAGGATAGTTACATGGCATTTAGGGGATCTGGATACTGCAGAAGTTTGATTTTGAAATGTATTAAAAAACAATGAATGAGAAAAATGTTTGCCTCTTTATGATTTCCATGGCTGCGTCAAGGCCTTTTCTATTTGCATCATTCTGGGAACTAAAGTTAGGTCCTTCCATAGCGTTGGTGTTAGAGGGGAGAGTGTCAGGGGCAACTTCTGAAGCACACATTAACATACCCCGAAATGCACATGCAAGTGCACACGTATACATGCGCATGTAGCTTCCCAGGTGCCAAGCCAAGAAATAAGTTCCCATACAAACCTCACTTTAAACTTTACGTTTCTCTTGAGTGCATATCTTTGTCTTTCCCCTTTGAAGAAAACCAGGGATGCAATGCTAGAACATGCCTATACATACTTAAGATTTTAAACTTTGAGGATTTTCTCTTGGTCGCTCTCAGAGGGTTGTTGTCTCTGGTGCATGAATGCTGGGGTTGCAAGCCCAGCTGCGATCAATGTGCTCAATGATATACCCCAGTGCAAAGAAGAGGAGGCACAGACATTTCAAAGCCTTTAGACAATGGGCCTGCGCATGCCCTATCTTAATTGTTAATGTTATATCATGGCAGATTAGCCCTCCTAATTATTCTACCTTAGGCTAAGTTAAAGTGGATCTTAATCACATAGTAATTTATGGTAGAGAGATGCCTTCTGACCTAAAAACATCCAGTGGTAAAGCTCTAACTAGTTGACTCCAAGGCAGAGAGCCCAGAGTTCACTGTGTATGAAAGTGGCACAGTGAAGCCCCTATGCCCATTGTTTAATAATTAAGGCCATAATCAGAAGAGCAATGGAAACACCCTCAGACAATTCCAAGCTAACTTTTCCTGTTAAGAGTAGAAAGAGCATTTTTAAGATAATACAATGATAGTTTATAAAGTCAACTTTCCAAATTCTCTCTTCAAATTCCATTATACTTGAGGCATCATCCCCTTGGTGTGTATCCTAATCTTTGTTTAATTAATTAATTTCATTCATTCATTTTTCCATTCTCCAGCATTTATTGAGTGTCCTCATCATCAATGTTGTTGAAACTTAGCTTAGAAAGATAAATAAAGCACAGCCCTACCCTCTAAAGCTCACAGTCTACTGTTGGAGGCAAACTCGAAACAGATAAAAATATTACACTGAAGAAGTTAAAACCCTGTTCTCCTGGGATTTCAGAATGGAGAACTATTCTGTCTGCCTGGTTGGGGGCTGGGAGAAATATTAGGGAAATCTTCCAGAAAAAAAATGACTTTTTGGCTGGATCTTGAAGGGTGAGCAGGAACATGCTAGTTAGAGAAGATGTGAAGAACATTCTGGGGTGAGGGTAGGGACTGAGTCCTTTCACAACTTTCACAGAAAAAGGACAGGGATACAGAAGCAACACAAAAGACCTTTCGAGGAGATTTAGTTGTTATTGTCCATCTGAGATTATCGGCTATTACTGGCTTTGTACAGCACTCAGAACACCTGACTTAGTGCCTGAGAGGGCCTTTTGAGGATGGCAGTGACATATGCGCTGGTGAGGAATGGGATATGACCCTCATCGTTTAGTGATGACACTCCAGTTTTTCCACCATGAGGTTGTTCCCAATAATTAGGTGGCCATCACAGCAGTAATGACACAAAAGCATGCTGTGAACATTTCTCCGAAGACTCTAAGAGCATCTGTAGAATAGAAGAAAGATGTCCTTGACCTGGGCAGCCCTTGGCTTGGGTTACCAGGCACCTACTTTCAGCCCTTCACAAGAACAGTTTATCTTTCTCGTTCAGTCCAATTTACAAAGCCTACATGTTCACTTTATACTGAAATTTTGCACAATGAACATCAGCATCAGAGAAAAATTCCTTTGGATTCTACAATCTCCCGTGTATGCCTCCTTTAAGCAAGGAGCCAATTATTGCCCTGACTTTGCAGGGGATCCTGGTCTCGATGTGTGGCCCTGGAAGTATAGATGGGTGGCTGTGGAGGGCACTGAATCTTAAGAGTTAAATAAAGTCAAAATCAAACTCTCCCCCACAGTCTAACTCGGGGGTTATGTAGGTATAGGTGTGAGGAGGCCTGTTGCTGGGAAGAGTGGACCTAGAGGACGTCCCCAGGCCTTGCAGGCTTCCATTCAATTCTTGCCCTGAGCAATCCTGGCCCCCACCAGCTCTCTGTGCCTGTTCCTTTTCTTCTTTTCTCCATTTATTCTTTTCTCTTTCTCCATTCCTCTTTCTCAGTGAATATATCATTTTTCTCCAGAAGTTTCTACTGAGTTTGAGGGTTTCAATGACCAGACTTCTTTTTCCCCTCTAACCATGATGGTTACAGAGAGAAGAAGGCCACTTCCATTAGTCCCTGCATAAGAGAGGGCAGAACTGATGAGGCTGCTGTCTGTGGGCCTGGCTGGACTGTTCATGACAAGCTGTAGGGAATGACAAGCATGTGGGAGGTCATACTCTAGCCAGCTTCTGTGGCTGGAAGTCACTCGGGCCAGTGCCAGCACCATGATAGGCCCTGGGAGTGGCACTGGGGTGGATGTGAGCACAACAAATGCTGGAGAGGTGTGGCAGAGAGCTCCAGAGAAGGTGTCAGGAACAAACAGATCCCATTTCCTATTTGTTCCTACATTTATTTTTCTTACAAATTAAAGGAAACCTATCTTTCTGACAAGGTGAAGAATTAAGTGAGACATGGGATGGGAAAAGTCTAAAGCCCTGTGTAACTAATAAGGGCTTGATCTAACTGAACCAGGTCTATGTGAGCTAAGGTGCTCTGGACTGGGGTGGAGCTGGAAGAGGAGGCAGTTTAAAGGTGTCCCTCTTCTCTTTGGGCTCAGAAGTCTCCATACAGGAGGGTTTTGTGGAGCCCACTGGGTGGGAGTTAGAGTCTGAAGCCTGGAGTCCAGGTTCTGGTCTCCACTTCTTAGGTGACCATTGACCCCTCCACCATCTCTGAGTCTTGGCTTCCTTATCTGCAAGATGGGAATACTAATAATTTCTACCTCACAGAATTAAGGACAGAATCAGATGCAATATGGTGCCTAGGAACCAGATAAACTATAATACAAATGTGGTTGTTACTATCCTACCAATATCATAGTTTCTTATACCATTGTGGATCTCCAAAGGGAGAGCATTAGCAAGATGTAATAGTTTCAGAATGGACTAAAACAACAACAACAACAACAACAACAACGACAACAACAAACCATAAATCTTGCACACTAATACATTTCAAAACTTAGTTTTTATTTGCAATCATTTTAAACCAGTTATATTAAAATTGAGGCATTTTTTTAAGAGCCAAGAAAGACTCCTTCCCCCTGTTCTCTGCCATTGCTAAATTAGCCCATTGGAGGGGAGGGCCCACTTTCCCCCTCCTTACCCACTAAGGTAGGGTTGCTTAGGTGAACCTCCACCCTTCCTCTCTGAACAGATGGGTGGGGACAAGGTAAGCCTCTGGTTACAACATTTTAAAAATAGTGTTGAGAGAGAGAGAGAGAGAGGGAGGGAGCACACCTGACAGGAAGGGCAGGTTCTTCTGCTTCCCTCCCTGCCTCCGGTCTCAAGGCAGGCCAAGCAGCTGAGCTCACACCCCGTTACCTTGTCACCTCAGGGGAACTCGAACCTGGCCCCATATAGCCTTTCTGTAAGAGTTTGTCCTTCCCACTGATTTTTCCTTTTCCTCAGGGGCCTCCCCCCACATAGAAAGAAACCCCTTCTTTTAACTCAGTTGCTGCAAATAGGCCCTGGGTAGCCACAGTCACTCTGCCAGTCATCAGCTAGGAGCTGGCAATGGCTCTGTAGGGAAAAAGGACAGTGGAGCCACGGTTACATGGGCAAGCCTAAGATGTGGGTACAGGCTGTACTTGGCACTCCCAATGGCCCTGTCTTGGCCTTCTTTTGTGCTCCAGAAGGATCCAAGGCCCTGAGTCTCAGGCTCCAGGAAGGAAAGCTGTTAGGCCCTCTGGCAGTTAAGCTCATGGCATCTTCTACCCATTGACCCTGCCTCACCTTTAGCCCCTCATTAGCTTCTTCCTCAGTGGCTGGCCCTGCCCCTCCACTGGGCATAGATGTGGCTGTGTCTTACTCTTGAATTATTCTCAATAATATTTGCTGGATGATTGATTATTCGTCTATTGAGGAACTGAATGATAAACTAGCCCCAAGAGGTTTGATCTTGTCTTTAATCATTTCTGGCCTGAGGAGTACCCAGAATGTCTGGAGTGCTAGCTTTCATGGAAAGGATGATGGAGAGGTACATTGAATGCTTTAGGACTGTCGGCCTGATATCCTTGGAAAAACCCATTACGTTCTCTGAATATCAGTTGATGATACTCACTTGAGGGATGCTGTGAGGATTAAGTGAGCTTTAACACATATATAGTGCTTAGGCACAAAAATCACGTAAATACTACCCAAAATACACATGTGAATGAAGTCTGGCTTCTTAAGTTTTTTTGTTTGTTTGGGTATTTTAGTTTTTTGTTTATGTATTTATTTTTTGCTGTGTGCACATGTGTTTACAAAAAAAGAAAAATTATCTTCTGTTAGAATCCAGCCTGCAGGGCCGGGGCTGGGCGCAGGCTGGATGTATTGGGGCATACAAAAACCTTTCTTGATGTGTCACAGGCATTCTGTCTCAATCTACTGACAACAGAAGTTGTCCCCTCAGCAGCAAGTCAACACAACCAGCATGCCAATATGTCCCCAAGGGTTTCTGTTGATTCCACCTCTTCCTGTGAAGAAACCAAAACGAGGTCCTTGTATTAGCATTAGAGAAAATCACCTCGGAAGAGAAGCAAAGCAACTTGGCCAGCTTGAAGCTGGTGTTTAGTCCCAGATGATGTTCTCATTCCCTTGCACAGGGGCTGCCTTGGCTGTAGGGAAGGGCCATTCTCTCAGTGGGGCCAGTGGTGACCAGTGACATTCAACTGAAAGCTGTCTGATCAGCTTGGGATCAGAAGAGAAAGGATCTGGCTGGCACTAGGGTTACTTGGTTGAGTTTGGCTTCATTAACCAAATTAGCTAACCAGCTCTGAGTGAGTGAAAGCCACAATGCTCATGAAAATTAACTCATACCATTATTACACAGACCCCCTTAATTGAATTTAGCAAGTGATTAATATACCAAGGGGGCAAGAAGATATCATTGCCTTTGCTTTTGTATAGCTCTTTGTTCTTTAAAAGTAATTTTTAAATGGTCTAGCAATGATTGCTACTCTGTCTCTATGACGCAAAGAGCATAAATATTACTATTGGCATTTTAAGGACAGATAACACAGGAGAGACTAAGAGACATACGCGAGATCACACACAACTTATTGAGGGATCCAGAGTGCCTATCTTTTAGCTCATTGTTTGGTTTTGTTTGGTTTTCGTTTGTCACTGCTACAGACTATTCTCCACACAGCAGCCAGAGTCATCTTTTAAATCTCAAATGAGATCTTGTCACTCCTTTGTTTACGCTGTCCAATGGCTTTCCATTAGAGACAGAATACAATCCAGGTCCCTTACCTGGTGCAGCTATTGCTTCTTCTCCAGGCTCCTTTTCTGCTCACCTCTCATGCACAGATCTGGAGAGGCTATGGGTAAATGATGGAGGCAGTTCTCTGAAGGAAGGGTTATGAAGAGATAAGGGATGCTAGGAGCATGTCCCTAAACCTGAACACAATGATTAGAAAGATGCATAGCTGGCACAGGCCAGGCCCTTCCTGGTTTCCAAATCCCCCAGCACTTCGTTCCTCCTCCTCTTCCGTAAATGGCCCCAACTCCTCCAACAGCTGACTTTACTCATTCTGCAGAACATACTTAAGTTCTACCACTGAAGCTTCCACAGCTACTGTTATAATTTCCTCTCTTTTTCTTTTCTTTTTCTTTTCTGATAAAGATTTCTGAAGCCAGTAAGACCTGGGTCTAAATTCCAGCTAGACCACTAACCACTTGGGTAGCCTTGGATAATTCACTTTCCTCATTGAGTCTTGTAAATATATCTAGGAGAAGTAGCTACATTTTATTTATTTGGAAAATTCCTCAAGAATGAATATGATAGGTATAGGATTAATATCCTTAAACTTTAAAGAGTTTGTCTAAAATAATAAGGATTACACAAAGACAAAACCAGTAAGTAAGTAGCGGTCATAAATAGATAATTTCAAAAAATGAACTGCAAGTAGCTAATAAACATTTTGAAACATGTTTAATATCATTAATAATAAAGTA
Organism: Pteropus medius; assembly: GCF_902729225.1. Taxonomy (NCBI): domain Eukaryota; kingdom Metazoa; phylum Chordata; class Mammalia; order Chiroptera; family Pteropodidae; genus Pteropus; species Pteropus medius. The sequence goes on from NW_024349800.1 coordinate 36,112,191, forward strand.
AAAATCAAAGAAACAAAGTATATTTTGCTAATGAAAACTACTATAGTTTTACCCTATAATTATCAGTATTTCAAGAGGATGGTAAGATGGACAGTCTCTGGTTATTAAGAATGCTTTTTGGAACACAATTTGGCAATACACACCAACACTTTGACAACATTTGAATACTTTGACCTACTAATTTCACTTCTAGGAATCTGTTTGAACGAAATAATCAGAGATGAGATCAAAGATTAATATTCACAGATGCTCAGATGTTCATAAAAGTTATTAGTAGGAAATTTTCGGAAACAAAATCTAAATGGGCCACGAGTAAAAGAACATTTGCACTTCTATGGTACATTCTTGAAGTGGAATTGCTATTAAAAATAATATTTTCAAAGAAAATTAATAACAATGATTATAATACAATGCTTGCTGATAGGCAGGATATAGCATTGTATATACTGTGTAGTGACAATTTTATGCAGCTATATTTATTTACACTTATATGTGTATATATCATTGGAAAAAAGACTAGAAATAAACTCCAGATTATTAATAACAGTAATTTGAAAGGTTATAGAAGATGTTATTTTCTTTTTTAATATGTTCTAAATTTTTCACAATAAACTACTGCTACTTTTTAAATAAAAAAAATAAAGCTATTATTTAAAATCACAATTATACTGTTTGACCCACTAATTCCACTTCTTTTAAGCTATCCTAATAAAAAAATCAGAAATTCGGAGAAAGATTTTGATACAAAGGTGTTATCAAACCATTATTAATAATTTTAAAAGATAGAAATCAGATGTCCAGCAGTTGGGAAACAGTTAAGAAACTGGTTGTATATCTACATAATGGGGCACTGTGAAGGCACTACAGGTGATTTTAAAAAAACATTTTTAATTACATGAAAATATTTTTAACACAAAAGTCAATTTTTTAAAAAAGTAATAAGTTGTATATATGATATGATATCACACATGTTTAAAATGAATATTAAAAACTGGAATATACATATATATAAACGCTAATAATATCTTTGTTGTGAGCTTATCTATGATTTTTCTTCCTTGCACTTTTATGTTATTTTATTATATTTGTCTGTAATGAACACTAATTACTTTAGGACCAGAAAAAGAAAAAACAAACAAACAAACAAACAAAAACCAGGAAAAACAACAATGGAGCAAGGGTGTGAGAGGAAATAAACTTCTGTATCGGGGAATGCAGCTAATGACAATTATCTCACGAGATTGTTGGAAAGATTAGATGAGGTTAACAGATGTGAATGTGACTAGCACAGTGCCTGCCTCATAACAGATGTTCAATAAAAAGTTCATCCCTCCCTCTCCCTCTTCCCCACCCCCATCTTTCCGGTTCTGAACCCTGCGCGCCATTGGCAGTCTGTCCCACTCTCCTGCAATTAGGTAACTTTTGTCTCCCCAGTGGGTCTAATAGCCCAAGGGGATTGAATTTGCTCCTTCCCACAGCTCTTCCTTTCTGGCGAGGGGCTGTCGGGAGCTTCGGGCTGCCTTGCTGACCAAGGACTGAGGAACGGAGGTGGCACCTGCTTCCCTCCACCAAGACAACCCACGCACAAGTTTCTTCTCAGGAATTTTGTCTAGCGGGGTAAGGTTTGCATGGCATGAAAGAATTAGAGATGAATTTCCTCATTAGTGGATAGTTCCTTTTTCCTCTTCCTACCCACAAGTCTAGAATCAGCAGAACACCCAGTGAAGGAGGCAGGGAAAACAGGGTCTAACTGAATGAACCCAGGACAGAAGTTTCTGAAGATGACTCTAACACTGGCAGGAGAGGATAGGAACTGAGAGTGGGTGGAGACCAGACACTGAGCCAGGAGACAATCCAGGCCATCCCTCCAAGCGCGAAGACGGGGACACGGGTCAGAACTGTGGAAGCGAGAATGAGAAGAAAGGGACAGAGACTTTTGAAGGAAGACCGGGCTGGAGTCGGGGGCTGCGTGGTGGTGGGCCGGCCAGCCCACTGCACTCTTTGTAAGTGCTGCTGCCCCAGGAGCACTCGGAGTCCCTGGGAGAGGGAGAGGAAGCACATTTCTGACCAGGGTTTCCAGGAGTTGTGTGGTCAGCCACAGACTGGCACTCAGGGCAGGGGTGGAGCCAGGGAGAGGAGCGGCCTCTCCTATTCTCTCTGACAACAATGCCCTTTGAGCCAGTCATTTTCTGTGGTTAAAATGAAGGCCCCTCTCCCTACCAGTCCCTCACCCACAGGAAATCCGCGTCCCGGGAGTCCACAGCTGTGAATACAGTCTGCTAAATAGCCAAGGGCAGACAAGCAGCTGCCTGACTCAGGCTCACAGGGCCCTCTCAGGAGACCCAAGCAGCCAAACACTGGGCACTCAGTCAGTCGACATGCCTTTACTGAGCACCTACTCTGTGCCAGGAAGGTGCTTAGATGCTAGGGATACAGAGGTGAGAGAGGCAGAGCCATAGCCCACCAAGGCCTTAGACAAATCTACACATAAATGCAATGTGGCCAGACACCTGCCAGTCAAGATCTGCGCCAGGCATCATAAAGGCAGAGGTTGGGGCTGGAACATTCAGGGGATAGTGAAAAAACACTTTATGGAAGAGGCGATGTTGAACAGAATCTTGAAGGAAGAGTAAGGGCTTGTCAGGTAGACATAGGTAGGAGGTAAGCATTTGGCATTCTAGGGGATGCCATGTGCCAAGGCTTGGAGCGGCATGGTACTCCTGGGGAACCACAACTCATAGGTCAAGCTGCAGGAGAAAGTGGTGGAAAATAGGCCTGGAGAGAGAAACAAAGTCCAGGTAATGGGGATACCTGTGGCCAACCCAAGGTGTACAAATTATCCTGCAGATCACGGGGAGCCATTGGAGCACAGGCGTGGATACTCACCGTTGGCTCTGCTTCAGGAGCTGAGCTCTGGGAGTCCAGATGAGGCACAAGTGGCTGAGAAAGAAAACCATATCTTTATAACTTACTTCCGCTCCACTCAGGGCTTCGCACGGTTTGTTTCCTCTGCCTAGAATGCTCTTTCTCCAGATAGCCCCAACTCCACTATTGATTTCCCCACCCTACTCTACTCTTTCTTTCCATAGTACTTATCATCTACTGTATAATGTACTTATTTATTATGTCTACTATTCATTGTCTCTGCTAGAATGGGCGCTCCAGAAAGCAAAGATCTTTATCTATTTTGCTCCCTGGATGTTTCCACAGCACCTAGAACAGTGCCTGATCTATGCAGCTGTTCAATAACTTTGTGGAACGAGTGGATGAGAGAATGAATGAACTAATGAAGGCAGAAACTGTCATCGCAATTCCAGTACCCAACACAGAGCTTGGCAGTCATGATTAGGGGGATGAAGGAAGGAAGGAAGGAGGGAAGGGACCAAGAAAAGTGAGGGCACCGGATTTCCACTGAGAACAACTACAGGTGTGGTTTGGACTGCAGCATGGCGCTGCCCCTCCCACTTTGCCCAGTGGGGTACTTGGCAGGGCATGGGGTGAACGTGCCACTCGGAAAATCCAGTGCTTCCTCAGCAGGACCGCCCTGCCAGGCTGCCCAGCCGTGAGTCCCGGAAATGCCTCCCCTCAATGCTGGCTGGGCTCGGGCACAATAGCTCACAGGAAGGCAGCAGGGTCACGGAAGCCTGGGCGGAGTTTCTAGGAAGTGGCCTCGCCTGCCTGGTCTCCTTCTGCCCAGAGATGAAGGAATGTGGGATTGACCCGGCTACCCGCTCCTCTGCACAACAGCTCGCTCCTGGACTCCAGAAAGCCCCTAAAATGAGCCCCAAGCACCAAAAATATCATGGGGTCCTGGTTCCCATGATGTTTTATTCTAATATTAATAATATTAGAATATTATTTACTTTATTTATTTTTAGATAAACAGAAAGCTACACAAACTAACAGGAATGTAAGAATAGGATTGGGGGCATGACTACAAGGGTACTCAGCCTATCTGAAATGTTTGTCTTACAAAATAAAATGATTAGAAGCAAAGGTGAAAAAAAACTTAGCTTAAAGTTTAAGGGGTAAAAATGCTGGTTATGTTATTCTTTTCACTATTCTGTAACTTTAAAATATCTTAAGATTTAAAATAAAATAAAGTAAACGTAAAGAAGAGTGATCCCATTCATATTTTCCTTTTCTGTGATGACTGTGGGAAGTCTGCTGAATCAATGGAAGTCCTGGGTTCCTGCCTTGGTGCTTCTGTTTAACCAGTTGGGAGACCAAGGCATCATGACAGCTTTGTGGGCAGAAGAGATTTGTGGGGGTCTAAAGTGTGGGTATGGTTGTGGGTAGGGGGCAAAGGCAGTATCTAAGGGTCTTTCTACATAAAGGCCCCGATAGCTACCTGCTTTTCAACCACATAAAGGCCAGGCCTACTTCCTTGGCTTCCCGAATATTTTATTTTCTGTCTCTGAGCGAGACCTACATGAATGGAAGGGTAGATGAGATGGGTAAAGGGAAAGCAACACATGAGAGGCGGTCTCTGGCAGGAGGGGTGGAGCCAATATTATCTGTTGGTAACTCCCTGCAATTTGAATGGGGATTTATGAGGATGCTCATGGACCCATAAGACACAGTGAAACTCAGCGCCCCTAAATAGCACCCTCTGGGTCCCAGGAGAACACATGTAAAATTTTGCAGATTCCTGTTTATCTACAGTCTAATGAAAATATAAACCATAGAAGGTTTTTACATGCGTTTGTGAGAGACAGTGGAGAAAGCTTTATTTTTTTATGTTCTGCGCATCTCATAGGATCCCATAAGGTTGATATAGACTCAGCCCCATCTCTGGAACCTCAATGACTCTCTGGCAGTGCCTTGTTCAGTTGTGGCTGCTATTACAAAAAAAACAGAGTGGTTGACTTAAACAACATATGGTCATTTCTCATAGTTTTAGAGGCTGGGAAGTTCAAGATGAAGGTGCCGGCCACTTCAGTTCTTGGTAAGGGCCTACTTCCCGTCTTGCAGCCAACCACCTTCTCACTTCATGGTGGAGAGAGGAAGCTCTGGTGTCTCTTCCTCTTCTTATAAGGGCATGGACCTATCATGACCTCATCTAAACCTAATAACCTCCCACAGGCCTCGTCTGCTAATATCATCACATTGGAAGTTAGGGCTTCAACATATGGATTTTGAAGGACATAAACATTCAGTCCTTAACAGGTGGAAGTGTCTTGGAAGCCAGCCTTCATGGGTGACATAAATACCCTCTCTGACTGATGCATAGCAGTCTCCCTTTGAACTTCCCTAGTGGCGAGAGCTCACTATCTCCACCCACTGAACACGGTTCTGCTCTCTGAGGTATACTAAATTTGTCTGGCCCTTATCTGCAAGGTATCCCTTCACAAATTTTAGGCTGAGTCTTCCTTTCTCTAGGTTAAATGCCCTAGCTCCTCTCATAGGTCTCTTACTCTCTGACTGAACAGTTCTGTGTGACGTGAATGATGTTCCCAAGAGTAACTCAAAATCTCCAAATATCTTGAAATATTTCTGAAACATCAGAGGAAGATTGGTTAGGTTTTCTTGACAGAGCTTTACTTTACAGATTAATAAATGCTCCATCCACTAGCCATGGAAACGATGGCTTGGAGTTAACTGAACTATAAAATCAGCCAGAGCTATTTGCTTTCTGTTCAGCTAGGTTATAGAGTAGGTTGAAGATAGAGTGACCTCCTAGAATTGGCACTTAGAAATTTCAGGACTTCTTTCCAGGAATATTTGTCCAATTATTGCTTCATGAAAGTTGTCAATTGTCAGTAGAAGGGCAATGGAAGACTAAGGAGTCCTCTACAGTTAATTCAGAAAATAGACAGTGTAGCCTGACCTAAAATCCTGAAAATACATGTTTTATTTAGGTTCCAGTAGCCCTCCATATGCCCCCATTTCAGGGGTTAGGGACAAAGTCAGTTACAGCAAGTGTTTGCTGTGAAGAGGAGGTATTAGCCAGGACTCTCTATCGCCAGAGAGAGTTGCCTGGGGTGGGTGCTCTAATTACAAAGTAAGAATAGATGCTGGGGGCTTCTGACTTTTTCCTGAGACACCTTCGTCATCCTTCCTGCCTCACTCAGAATCTAGTTCAGTCCCCTGGAGGCTCTTTCCTATCTCCACCCTGACCCTTTCCCAGAGATTTTCTTCGGAAATTTCCTTCAATAGGCTATGGGTCCAATGAGTGAGCCATTTTTAATCTGGGTTGCCTGCTGACTCATTATGACTCTGGGTAATGACACAACACTCTGCAGCTCCTGGGCCTCAGCAAGGCATCTGTACATGTCAGGAGGCTCCAGGGAAGGGAACTACAGGAAACGAACTTACGAGACCCAAACAGCTACTTGATATCATGGGTGCCAGGCCCTGGGCACCTAGCTTACCATATGCCTCTGGGGCACGAGTCAGTTCTTACAGATGCCTCTGTGCCTGTTTGGGGCTTGAGGAGGTCAATATATAATCCGTGTTTTTCTCACCCAAGTTCTGAAATACAGAATCAACAGATAGAGGTAAAAATGTCAGCTTTGTTCCTGACTGGGCTCTGCTCTACTCCCAAACTCTTCCCTCGGTTAATGCGGTTCCCCTCTGTGGGAGAGGTAAATATGTGGAGCAAGCAGCTGGGAGGGTACAGGGAAGTCCCTCCTCATAGAAACCACAAAGTCGGGAAGAAGCCAGCTCCTATCCAGTAATTTATTTCTGAGGAAAGAAGGTTGAGATGTGGGGTAAAGAATTTGGTTAGAAATTGGCTGGGGAAGTTGGAAAGGAATCACTGCGGGAGGACAGATAGTCTCTTTGGTGGGGCGGAGGGTGGAGGGGATATGGGTGGAAGCACCCGATTTGGTTCTGCAATACTGCGTGAGCATCTGCTTGTGGCAGGTACTGTGCTCAGGTCTAGGCATACAAGAAGTGCAAGGTAGAGCCTCCTACATTTCCAACTACAGTCACGTCATACTGTGCTCTCTGGAACTGAGGTGTGACTGCAGAAAGAGAGAAGGGAATAAGGTTTCTGCAGGGGGGGCAGGGCTTTCTAATGAAGGAGAGCAGATATAGGGTAGTCCTAATGAGAGGAAAAGCATAGAAGCATAAGATGAACCTTAAATGACACCCTGTCCAGAGGTGGGGGACTATGCTAATTAAATCACCTCTTAAAATCCCAAACTGTAACTGTAGGGGTGTTTATGTTTAGAACGATAATCCCTCAGGGAGAGAAACAACAATCCCACGGGAGTCCTAAATCAGCCAGCCAGCTCCTTTATCCTGCACCTCTGCACCGCCAAAGGCTGCACCTGCTTCAATATGCACTTTTACTGGCTAAAATAATCTCCCCTCAAGTGCCCTTGCAGAAGCTTTGGGGGCCTCAGGTCAGCCTCTGAGGAGCCAAGATTGTCTTCCCAACCCCACTGTAAAACTGTTCCCTTTGAAACCAAATGGCAGGTCAGGTTTGGAGAAGTTTCTTAACTTATTAGTGTTCCCCTCGTTTAGAATTGTCTGTACTTTGATCAACAAATGCTTTCCTTCCAAAGAGGAGCCTTTTTTGGTGAACTTTCTTAGTCACAACAGTCTCACCACCCTGAAAGTGTCACTGACAAGATCTCCCCGTCCCTGATGAACTGCTCTAGGCTACAGCCACCACCACCATAACCCAAGCAAACCAAGGTGTTGGCTTCTATCCCCAGAACACGATCATGCCAGCTCTGCAAAGCCATTACTCTTTCCACACTCACAGGCCAATTACCATCCACCCTGGCTTAATAAGATGTTAATGCCAAACAATAACAAAAGATTAACTGAGGTAAATAGAGAAGCCTGAGCTTGGACACTCCATGTGTCGAATTGATTTGACTCATTTGGGGCCAGGGCTGGGTACTGGGAGGCCACAAGATTGGTGGAGGGAGTTGTGCCTGCCAAGGACAACTTCTGAGGGGAGGTGTGCCAGGGAGAAAAGGTTAGGGTTTGTCAAAGAGCCCAGGGGCACCGGTAGCTTTCATCTGCTAAGGGATTTATCTGGTGAAGTAAGTCTGAATCTAGACATGAGGACATTCCAGCCACAGGCCATCTGTGTGGGTCAGGGCCAGAAGTTTGACCTCTCTAGGTCTCAGTTTCCTCATCTGGTCTCGAGGCAGAAAGATACCTCTGGAGAATGTCATGCAAATGAAATATGACCAAACGGCCACACTGTAAACTCATAGCAGAGAGTAATGGAAGCTAATCTTTCCTTGCATCTTCTACAGTACTTATCAGAGTATTCAGCTCTTAGAAGCCACTCAGCCAAATAAATATTTGTAGAACAAATGAATGAATCTGTTTCCTCCCAGAAATCCCCCATCCCAAGAGGGAAGCAAGCTTGGGGTGAGTCACAAATATTCCAATTGTTGTATCCAAGACCCTCTATTTCCATATTGTCCTTAGTTCTAGGAATTTGCTGAGAAACATCAGCCCAGTAAGGCTTTGCTTTATAAAGGAACAATGCTCCTGAAAAGTTGGGTGTAAATCAGATTTTTGTGAAACAATTTAGTATTTTAAATGCACAATGGGAACTGGCTATTTTAAGAAAACTATGAATTTGTGTAGAAAGCGAGTAATTTGTTAAATTAGTGAAAAGTAAAACCCAGCTAAATCACAGAAATTAGGCACACACACACACACACACACAGATACATACTCACTGCCCGCTTCCATATCTTTCTTTATCTGTTGCTAAAATTACATAAGATTACGCAAAAAGAAAAAGAAGAGAAAACACAGTAGTGTTATTGCCCTTAAAAATGCAGATAAGTGATCAGGAGTCTTCTAATCTTCCAGAATTGCAGCCTGATTCCCAGTAGGGGCAGAGGGGAAAACAGGCTAGGGCATCACTGATCATCAGGCGCCTCATTAGCTTCTGGGAAGCCAGTGAGTCACACAGAGGCCCCTGTGGGCAGCCCACATGTGCTCCTTGTCAATGACCATGAGTCTTGTTTCACAAGGAGCCGAGTGGGACCCTCACAGCCATCTGGACAGACCCAGCCTGAGTGTGGGAATGGAATAGGAAATGAATAGACATGGGGGGAACCAACAGAGCTCTCTAAACACCCAAATTCCCATGTTGGACTTTGAGGCCTCACCTGCACAGGCATTCAGTGGAGCAATGTGTATGGGGGTGGGGGTGGAAATGGAGTTCTCTCCAGCCCCCAAATTTCTTCCTCCAGGGGTGAGGGAAGTGTTGGGGGGCTAGATGAAGGCAGAGGGCTGTTTTAGTGTTCCCTAAGAAGTCAGTGCTCTCCCTGCAGTAGGATTATAATTTCCCACCTATTTTAAGTCATGCTGGGCTATACAACACGCTTTAGACAATGAAATGTGAGTAGAACTGACCTGGGTTATTTCCAGCAAAGGCTGCAAGAGCCACCACCTACAGTCACCACAGTGTTTCCAATAGAGGCTGTGGCATCATCCTGGATCCTAGAACAACCGTGACCCAGAGAAGAACCACAGCCAACCTGAGCCAGAAATAAACCTCTGATGTTTTAATTACTGAGATTTGGGGGTTATTACTACAATATAACCTTGCCTATAGAGATGGGCATAAACCCTGTAGGAAGATCCCACAGAACCAAGAAACACACATAACTTGAGCCGTCCCCTCAGGGAGTGAAGGAGGAAGAGGGAGGGTGGGCATGCATCTCCCAGGTTACCCCTGAGCCTTGAGTAACCAGGCCTCAGTGATCTGAGGGAAGGCTTATCTTGTCTCTGAGAGATTAAGATAACTTTCAATGAAACCTTGTTAATAGTTCCCCCAAGTCAACAGAATTTTCCTTTCTCCACTCCAACCTTTCCCCTCTCCCATGGATCCCTATCTGTGGATTAAGCATGAACCAACCTCCCTAGCTCTGTCTCAAAGAACAAGCTGTGTTCCAGACCCAGATCACACAAAGCATTGATGGGAAGGAAAATCTAACCTGCAATAGATACATAAAAGTGAGATAGGGCAGAATCAAACATAAACTCTGCCATGCTTGTTTTGTTTTGTATTATGGTAAAATACACATAACATAAAATCAAGCATCTTAACCGTTTTTAAGTGTACAGTTCAATGGCATTAAGAACATTCATATTTTTTTTTTTTTGCAACCATCACCACCATCCACCTCCAGAATTCTTTTCATCTGCGCAACTCAACCTCTCTACCCATTAAACAATAACTCCCCATTCCCTGTCTCCCCAGTCCCCAGCACTCACCAGTCTACTTTCTGTCTCGTGAGTTTGAGTATTCTAGGTCTCTGCAGTAATTTTTGCTCAAGCTGAAGGACAGTGGTCTCCAAATCTTTTCAACCAGGAACTCCCATCAGTTAAATAAGTTTGCATACACATCACCAATGAATCTATAGTTATTAATTTATACGTTAATACACATAATTGCTATACTAATATGTGTATATGAAAATAGAGAGAGAGCAGTAAAGCTTTTCTTTTTTAACTTTTTATTTTGAAAAAAATTTTAGACTTAGAGAAAAGTTGCAAAAATAGTAGAGTTCCCATACATACTTCTCCCAGTTTCTTCTAATATTAATATCTTATATAATCATGGAACGATTATCAAAACTAAGATAGTTACCTGGGTACAATACCATTAACCGAACTACAGACTTTACTTGTATTTTGCCCAATTTTTCCACTAACATACACTTTCTGTTCTGGGATCTAGTTCAGAATCCCACATCCTTTAGTTTTTCTGTTGCCTTTGTCTCCTGAATCTGTCATAGTTGGTCTTTCCTTGTCTTTCATGACAGTGACATTTTGCAGAATTTTCTCCAGTTTGGATTTGTGTGAGGTTTAGGTTGTGGTTTTACATTTTTGGCAAGAATATCACAGATCCGACATGCTCCTGTCAGTGTATTTTCAGCAAGGTCCCCAGAAAGTCTAAGTGTCTTACTACTGGTGATGTCTATTGTGATCATTTAGTTAAGGTGGTGTCTGCTGGGTTTCCCTCCCTGTCAAGCTACAAATTTTCTCTTTATAAATGATAACTATCTCAGGAAAGTTACTTTGAGACTATGCAAGTATCCACTTTCTCCTCGAAACTTCTGTCCACTAATTTTAGCATCTGTGTGGGTCTTGCCTGACAATTATCACTGTGGTGTTTTAATGGTGATTTTTCTATTTCCTTCATTCCTTCTACATTTATTAGTTGGAATTCTTCCGAAAGGGGGAACTATTCTTTCACTTTCAATTATTTATTTATTCAATTATTTCTCTACATGAGTATGAATTCATAGATAATGATGTGGTTGTAATTAAGTGTTATTATTTACTATTATTATTTATTTTATTTCTCAAATTGTTCTAGCTTTGGCTGTTAGGGCCTCCTTCAGGTTGGCACCTGTGCCCTTTTTTTTTTTTTTTTTTTAGGCGGGTTGACTAAAAAACTCTTGGTTGACCTCACAGATAGCAAGGATCTTGTCAGCTTACAATCCCTTATTTTTTTACCTTTTTACACCTACAGCACCTGGTCTTCCTAGGTGGTCTCTCATCCAAGTACTAACCAGGCCCGACCCTGCTCAGCTTCCAAGTTCAGACAGGATCGGGCTTGTTCAGAGTGGCATGGCTGTAGACTGCCTGTACCTTTTTATTATGCTTCCCAACTGTTTCAAAGCATTTCTTTACTGTCTGGCTCCACAGGATGCTTCAGGCTCACCTTGTATTTTTCCTGCCCCTGGCCTGGAATCAACCACTTCTCCAAAGAGTCCTGGTTCCTTTTATTGGAGAATGGTATTTATTTCTATCTTTATTTTTATCTTTATTTCTGTATCTATCTATCTGTATAGATATTTAAAAAACTGTAAGTGTCCATCGACAAATAAATAGATAAACAAAATGTAGTATATATACATAGTGGATTATTATAAGGCCTTAAAAAGCAATGAAATTCTGACATATGCTACAACATGGATGAACCTAGAAAGTGTTATGCTAAGTGAAATAAGCAAGACACAGAAGGACAAATATTATATGATTCTACTTACATGAGGTACCTAGAACAGGCTTATCCATAGAGCCAGAAAGTAGAATAGAGGGTAACAGGGACTGGAGGAAGGGGAGAATGGGGAATTATTATTTCATGGTTACAAGGTTCCTGTTTGGGATAAAGAAAAAGTTCTGGAAATGGTTAGTGGTTACGGTGGCACGACATTGTGAATGTACCTCAGATCACTGCATTCTACACTTAAAAATGGTTAAAATGGTAAACATCATGTAATGTATGTTGTACCACAAAAACAAAGAAACATGAGTTTGATTCCAATCCAATACCACAGAGTTCATTCTGGCCTCCCCCTTTCTTCTTTTGTAACTTCTTTCTCCAACAGTGAGAAACCCGGCTCCCCTTATCTAGAATATATTATTTATTTTTTTGACACAAGTATATCTATTTTTGGAATAGTTCATGCATACTCATGTGAGAAACAAACAAAAAATCTCCATTATTTGTGTACAGTTTATTTTTTCTTTAGCCTTACAATACTGTTTTCTAAAATTATATAAGTTAGTGCTTTTTTTCTCCATCTTTTCAGTTTGGTGATGTTATTCATTTGTAATATGGTTAAATTCATTTGTTACAATTCATATTCTATTTGAGTTTACCCACATCTGGTTGTTTTTTTCTTAATTTGCATACTGTAAAATTCACTTCTTATAATGTTCGGTTTTATGGGTTTTGAAAAATGCATAGAGCAGTGTATCCACCATCGCAAACACTGATACAGAACAGTCTCATCACCTCCACATTCCCCTGTGTTGACTCTGTCATCAACTCCTGCCAATCTCTGGCAGCCACTCATATGCCTTTCCAGAATGTCATATAAACAGAATCATACCAAATAGAGCCTCTTAGTTCTGGCTTCTTTCACTTACAAAATACGTTTAAGATTCATGGATGTTGTTGTTTGAATCAATGCTTCATTTCTCTTTATAGCTGAGTAGTATTCTATCCATTTTGTAGATGTACCATATTTCATTTGTTCATTTACTAGATGAAGGACATTTGGGTTTGTTTCCAGTTTGGGACAATTATGAATAAAGCTGCTATAGGCAGGCATTCACACACAGGTTTTTGTGTGAACACAAGTTTTTGTTTCTCTTGAGTAAATTACCTAGGAATAGAGTTGCTGGATCATATAGTAAGTGCATATTTATCTGAGACTGTTAAACTGTTTTTGAAAGTGGCTGTATCATTTGCAGTTCTACCAGAAATATATGAGAATTCCAATTGCTCCAAATCCTTACCAGCACTTCCTAAATATCAGGATTATGGATATTTATGTTTTGTTTTTATTCTAATGTGTGTGTGGTAATATCTCATTAGGTTTTTAATTTTCATGTCCCTGATGGCTGATGTTGAAATCTTTTATTTATTCAGTCTTTCCGATAAAAAAGAAATACAAGTAAGTGTTCCAGTATTTTCTAGCTTTACCTTAGTAGTAATAAACTATTGGTACTTTGGAGGCCACTGTTCTCGGAGGGGAAGAAGGAGGGCTCAGCTTGGGCTGAGGTAGTCCAGGAAAGGTGGGCAGTGAGTGTGGGGGGGTGATGGTGTTAAACTGGCCCTCTCGCAGGGAAGAAGATCTGGCCAGTCCACTGCCTGCTGAATTCGTTTCTGGGGTCCATACTCAAAGTTCTTTAAGTGAACAAGAAGACAGCAATAAGCCCAAAGTACAGAATCTTGTCTTTACCAATTCCCTGCCTGATTCTCACAATAAACTGCCATCTATAAGGTACGTGTACATCTCACACTCACGATTTCCTTTAATCTTCATAACTGCCCTTTGAAGTAGCCACTGAGATTGCTACGGCTTTACAAATGAGGAAACTGGCTTGGAGGAGTTAAGTGACTTGGCCAAGATCACCCAGTTATAAGCAGCAGAACCCGAACTCACGTCTAGATCAGCTCATTCTCGATCTCAGGCTTTTGCCATTATCTGTACATGACGGAAGGGGGCCATTGTTTTCACAGCTCAATCCTGGTTTTATTTTTAAAGATAGATATATTCACATAGTCTATAAATATTTACTGAGTCTCTACTCTGGGTAGGCAAGCCACTTCTAGGTTAGGTGGGTGGGTCACACATAATTAAGACATAGTTTTTGCCCTGATGGACCTACCCAAACACAACTAACAAATTCGATGACTCTTAAATTCATGTCTTTGCCCCGTGCCACTTCCTCAAATTGCACTTTCAATCCAGCTGCCTACCTGACATCTCAAACTCAAAATGTCCAAAGTCACATTCCTGCTCTTCCCCAGCGCCCTCGTCCCCAGTTTTCTTGTCTTCTCCCTTCTAGTTACTCAGTCCTAAAGCCTTGGAGTTATTCTTGATTTCATTCTTTCTTTTATACCCACATTCAATTTATCAGCAAGACCTGTGAGCTAAAGTAAAGCATTGGAACATATCCGGAAGCTGAGCATGTCTCACAGGCAAAACACAAGCGCTTTGGTCCAAACTGCTGACATCTCTCCTCGTGTCCTCTGCAGTCTCTCCTGAACCCAAGTGAACCTGTTAAAATGGAGTCAGATCATGGGACCGCCCCACTAAAAAATAAAAGCCGGTGTTCTTACAATGGCCTCTGAGGACCTGTATGACGTTCTTTGTGGCCCCTCTGATCTCATCTCCCACTAACTCCCCCATCCCATTCCCGTCCACTCCAGCCAACCTGGCCACCACTGTCCCTGTGGATACTCTCTTGCTGTAGTGGCTTTGCACTTGCAATTACCTTTGCCCAGACTATTCTTTCTCCAGATCAACACATGGCTCACTTTCGACCTCCTCAGGGCTTTCTCAAACCTGTCCTCAGTCAGACTCCCTGACCTTCCCCTGCCCTTGCCCTCCACACATGTACATTCCCTAGTCTCAGTTTCCACTTCGTGTTTTTCCATAGTACCTATCGCCATCTGACATATGTTATAAATATAGAAAGTTTTGTTTCTTTATTTATGTACTTATCACTTCCCATTAGACTGTAAGTCCTATGAGGCATCCGTTTTTATCTGTTTTGTTCAAGATGTATCCTGGCCCCTAGAACAGTGCCTGGCACACAACCAGTCCTTGATAAACAAACACACGTTGAATAAAGGAAATAACTAATTTAAGAAGAAAAGATTTGTGCCACAGGTAAGGAGCAAAATAGTCACTTTAGGATTGCCTAAGAGACATAATCACCTTGGAGGAAGTGAGACAGAGGAGGGGAACTATAATTATTGGAGGAGAAAAAGACTTATTTTGTAATTCTGCATGCATGCCTACACATTTCTCAACTCTTTGCTTGTTTTGAGCATTTAAGATTAAGATTCACAAGTAACAACTTAAAAGTAAAATAGCTCTTATCACAAGTGTGCGCTTACACACATGCAAAAGAATGGTTCTTAAAAAAGCTGATTTCAAACAATCCCTATCTAATACCCTTATCTCCCCTCTCTGCTGCTCCAGGAAGTTGCCCTGTGCCCTGGGGGCTGGGCTAGGAGTGACTTCTTGAGGGCCCTAAGCCCCTGTGCTTCCCCCAACCCCACATTGCTCATTTTCTCATCAGTTTCTCACCTCTTCTCTTGTCACTAGAGGGCTTTGAGGGCTTGGTGTCTTTTTTTCCTGTCCACATCTTTCCCACACCAAAGAAATTTAAAACAAACCCGAAGAGGGAAAGTAGGCAGCTTTAAGATGAAGCTTTTTTCCATTCCACCCAGTGAATCCAAGAGCAGTGGCTTTAGAAGGCTCCTCCCATCAGGCCTCAGTTGAGGTATGGGGTTTCTCAACCCTGCCTGACTACAGAACATTATCAACTCATTTTACACTGCCCAGCTGGCTCAGGTCACCTAGTGTGAGAGAGGGAGGTTGCTCAAACCATAGGCTCTCCCACACAACAGAGTGGTAGGCCTCTCTCTCCTTCGGCCCCAAAGCCAGACCCTCTCTATCTTCTGCAACATCCTGCTTTGCAGAACTTGGCTGCTGGTTCTTGTCTTGCCTCCTTCCTTCCCCAGCTCCCAGGCAGGGTCCACCCATATCCATGAATCACTCATTTATTCAATCAACAAAGAGGTATTCTCCTCCTACTTGATACGAGGTACAGGGCAGAGTCGTGGGCTAGAGAGACGGGTAAAGCTCATTCCTGAGGCTGAGGTTCAAGTGTCTATGCATCATGCGTGTATGTTTTAGGGTTAGAATCTTCAAGGAAAGCTATTCTCAAAAGCTTCAGGAACTCCTGGATGAGGTGGGGGAAAGTTTGGAGTAAGGAGAGATAATGGTAAAAACAAACAAAAAATGGACCGGATGAGCTTGGAGTAGAAAAGATGTCTCTAGGGGAAAAAAAATTACAATATATTTCCCAAATAGTAAATCAATAGCATTTCAGTATTTCTTAATATGTTTAAAACTCTTCCTATATACTATCCTATTTTCTTATCACAATATCCCTATGAACTAGGTAAGGTAAGGACAATTATCTCCAATTGATCAATGAAGCATCTGAGGGCTCAGATGAGTTAACTACCTCACCCAACCTTGTAGAGTGAGTCAGGGGTAAAGCTGAGACCAAAATTGGGATTTTCTTTCTCCTTCACCATTGTCAAGGACATTGTCCTATTTTGATGATGTTATATGAGGCATGTATACATGTCTCCTAATTAGGTTCATTTTAGCCAATTAAGTGTCATAATCTTCTATGAGGACATGAGGTGTTACTCTTGCCCCAGTCTTCTTTGATCAGTGATTGGTTGGCTAAGACAATGGGCACCATGGTGATGGGTTGGCCACCAATAGCCCACAGGCTTCTGAGAAAAACATTTTGTTTAGAGTAGTCATTCTGGATGTTGGTGAGGTTGCAATTCCTAAAATGTTAGTCGGATGTTGCTGTCAAGGCTGTGTACCCTAACAAACACCTTTCTCTGGAAATAACATAAAAGAAGAAGACTTTTGCTCTCCTAGAAGTTCCTCATGTTAGTGAGAATGGGGCCCTATAGAAGCCCCCAGTCTGAAGGAGGTGACTCAGTTCCCTTCTCAGCGAGCCATCTGTCTTGCAGGAGTATCATGTTCATGCTGTTAGGTGCTGTCTGGTTTGGTTGGCTGTGCTGGCATCTCAACTTCTCTGTAGGTTTCTAAGGGCTTCTGGCCCAGAACTCTCTCCTTTCCCATATAGAGCTCGGTGTGCTAATTCTCCATCATCAAGGCTTCTTTGGTCAATGCCAATGAGTGTGAGAGCCTAGGCACACATCCTTGGAGTGGCGGAACCTTTAAACTGAAAAAGACAGCTCGGCAGCACCAATTGCTGTCCTGTTCGAAAATGTGGGCTTAGTGTGACCAGACTGATAGTTTTCTAAAAGAAACTGGAAATTAGATTTTTAAGTGAAATTCCTCAATGTTTAAATACTGGCTCAAAGTTTTTTTTAAACACTGTAAAGTTCACATAGTACATTTCTATGGGCGAGAGTCAATTATTTTTTCTCTTTATTTTTTCCAACTTTATTACACTGAAAAATTTCAAATCCAGGGAAGTTGAAAGAAGAGTAAGATGAATATCCGCATTCAAACTTCATCCAGAGCCACCTGTTGTTAGCATTTTACCACATTTGCTTTGTTTCTCTTTCTTTCTCTATACACTTTCTTTTTTACTAAATGTTTGAGAGTAAGTTGCAAACATATGATCCTTCACCCCTAAGTACTTCAGCATGTCTCTCCTAAGAACAGGATATATTCCTACATGACCATGATATGATCCTTACATTCAAGAAACTAAACATGATATAATATTAACTAATGTATGGTCCCTATTCAATTCCCCCGGTTGTCATAACAATTTCCTTTGTGACTCTTTTTAAATCCAGGATCTAACCTAGACTCACATCTTCAGTGTCCTTTAATCTTCAACAGGTCCCCCGCCTTCTTTGTCCTTCATGACACTGACAGTTTAGAAGAGCCGCAGGCCGATTATTTGGAGACTGTCTCTGGATTTGTTTGATTATGTATCCTCATGAGTAGAAGGTCGGACATTTTTTGGCAAGAATACCACATGGATGATGCTGTGTCCTCAGCGCATCAGATCATGAGGCTCATGATGTCAGTTTGTCCCATTATCGGTGACGTCAAGCTTGACCCTGCAGCTAAGGTGGTTTCCACCCGGTTTCTCTATTGCGAAGTTATCCCTTTCCCTTTGTAACTAATAAGTCTTCTGTGGAGTGATATTTTGAGACTGTCACCTTTGGTTGATTTAGTACCTTAGCAGGTGTTTTGAGAACACAAAAGAAGACGAGGGGACGGCGGGTAACCCGGTGCCTGGGTTCCCAGATAGAAATCTGAGGCCGGCTGCACTGGAACCCCCCAGGGGCCTCTCAAAGCTGCTGGCCTGTGGGACTAAGGGCTGCCTGCAACCATCAGAAGTGAGGACTGTATTTTTCAGAAAAAGCAGAGCATGGTTAGTCTAAAACACACATGCAAACTAGTGTATACGTAAGTTCGAGTGCAGAGACACAGGGAAGGTCCCAGCTACTTCCCCCCATTGGGCCTTGGTTTCTTCATCTATAGATTGTTAGTAAATTATTGCCAAAAGTCCATTTCAGCTGTAATGGTTTAATTTTTTAAATTATCGAGCATCTATTATGTGCCTCAGGTTTCCCAGCACTGCATCTCATTTAAGCTGCCAGGAACTCAGTTTTTACATCTGAGGAGTATGAGGCTAAAAAAAGACTAAGTAACGTCACAAGACTCGTAGGTAGGTCGGTGAATCAGGCCTTGACTCATGGTATTCCTGAGTACAAGAATAGTGTGCTTCAGTCTATAAGAAAGCAGATTAGTGGCTATAGGGGTCGGGTTGCGGGGAATAGGGAGTGACCGTATAATGGGTACAGGATTTCTTTTTGGGATGAGGAAAGTGTTCTGGAATTAGATAGTGGTGATGATTGCACAACATCGTACATGTACTAAAAGCCACTGAATTTCACATTTTAGAAAGGTTAAAATGATGAGTTTTATGTTGTGTGAATTTTGCCTCAAGAATTTTTAAAAAGCAAGAAACAAAATGTGTGTCTTTCTCTATACCACACTGGCTTTCTGGTGAAAGAGTAAACTAAAAATCAGAAATGCGAGCAGATCTGCAGAAGGCTAGTCTCATTATTCTTCATTAAAATGAAAACTTGGAAATAACCTAAATATCCAAGAATAGGAAATTAGTTAAGTAAAATTGTAAGATAGCCAATGAGGGAATGTTATGGAGCCATTCCAAATTATGTTTTAAAAAAACTTTTGATGACATAGAAATTGCTCATGATATAATGTTAAAGGAAATAAGACAGGATACAACACTATATATAATTATGTACAGTGAATGTGCGTGTGTTTAAAAGAGGTCTATGTGGAAACATGCCAAACTCTTAATATAAGCTATCTCTGGGTTGTGAGATTATGGATGATTTGTTTATTTCTCTATATTTTTTGCATATTCTGAGTTTTCTCTAGTAAGTATGTTACTTTTATAATAAAAAAAGTACAGTAAAAGTTATTAAAACAAATTTAGCAAAGTTTTCCCTGTGCTTTCTCTGGCTCTGGGCATAGTTCCCAGGACCTCTCCTCTCCCCGCAGCCTGCCCAGATAAATAACAAGCAGATAAATATTTCAAAAGGTCCTGATCTCAGATGCTGCCCAATTCCAGCAACAAGTTAAAGGGACACTGCGCTGTTCACAGGCCCAGAGCTGGTGAGGACCCTAAAATGTCCATTTTTATGGTTGGAAACCCTAGAGGACCTCTCAAGAATCCAGATGGACCTTAAGGGAGGAAGCCATTCACCAGAGGGACAGGAGAGAGAGGGGCATGGATACGGAAGGCCCCATGGCTCCTCACGTTTAGGGCGAGGGATGTCCTGTCCAAAGGCTAACTAACACATGGCTATTACCAGTCATCGACAGCTCAGTGTGACTGAGAATGGGTTGATAACAAGAGAGGGAAGTCAAGCAAGAATAATGACAAAGTCCAAGTTAAATTTCTTTAGCTCCCTTGGACACTGACACTGAGCAGTGACTTTTATAAATATATGACATTAGCGAGAATTGAGGCCATTTTAGGGATAGGGCTTCTCAGCCCTAGCTGCACACAGAAACATCTGGAAGCTTTAAAATGAACCAGGGCCCAGCGCCACTCCCCAGAAATTCTGATATGATTAGTCTCAGGTAGGGCCCCAACATCAGTATTTTCTTAACCCCCCTAAGATTCCAGGAAGAGAAGAGAAGTCCCGGATTTATGTATCTTATTCCAACAGTTCTTTGTGGTTAAAAATAAAGTAATTTAAAAAGTGCTGGTATGGATGGACCGAGAGGGTATTATGCTAAGTGAAATAAGTCAGAGAAAGACAAATACTGTATGATCTCACTTATATGCGGAATATAAAAAATCAAAACAGAAACAGATTCATAGATACAGAGAATAAACTGATGGTTGCCAGAGGTGAGGGGGTTGGAGCGGGCAGGTGAAAATGGTGAAGGGGAATTAGAGGTACAAACTTCCAGTTATAAAATAAATAAGTCGTAGGGATGTAATGTACAGCATAGGGAATATAGTCAATACTATCATAATAACTTTGTTCAGTAATAGATGGTTACTAGAATTATGGTGATCACATGGTAAGGCACATAAACACCAAATCACTATATTGTACACATGAAACTAATATAGTATTGTATGTCAATTATACTTTAATAAAAAAGAGTACTGCTAATAAAAGCATTCATAATCACTTGACATTGAGAGATCTCCTCTTTTTCTGAGGGATAATTTAGGATGGAAAAGAAAAGAAAACCTTATCTTACACTTGGGCATAATCAAGATTCATAGCCTTGGACTCAATCATTCTACTGTGAGGAAGAGAGCCAAAGAAAATGATCAGAGATGCAAAGAAAGACATTTCAAAAGATGTTATTTATAACATCAAAATTTTTTATGCAGTATTATTATCTGTTGTTTTTGTTTCCCTGAAACTTGGTATTAGTTGAAGTTGGTCAAGAAAAGAAGCAGGTAAGTAATTTTAAGCACAATACCGAATTTCCAGACTTGGCACAAGGATGATTGTATACTTCTCTATGAGTTAGGTCCTCTGTTTGCAACTAGAGGAGACGTGTTTAGGTTTTTCAAAAAGCCTAACGGGAAACAACCTCGAATGTGCTAAATAGCCAAGTTTCAGGATACCCGAACCATCAATTGGAAAATATTTGATTGTTTAGGATACAACACAGCTGTAGTGACCTGGTTATTTAGCCATTCCCTTAGCAACAGATGCTGAAGCTTTTTCTGTCAGACTCCATTTTTACAATGACTGGGCCACTCTCTGTCTTCTGGCTGTATTGACTTTCTGAGCCTTTCCAGGGCAGACTCCCAGAAAAGAATATAAATGATTCTAACCATTTTCTAAATTATCAATTCAACAAATATTTATTAAACATGTACTATGTACCAGGCTCTTTTCTAAGCACCAAAGATATATGATTAGCAAAATACACAAAGTCCCTGTGATCATGGTGTTTATATTTTAGTGGAGAAAGATTAAAAAAAAAATTACACACACACATCAAATGTCAGATGATGCTGCATACAGAGAAGAATAAAGCATCATAAAGGAAGAGAGCGTGAGAGGAGGTGCTGTGTTTCAGAGACCCTTAAGGGTGGACTTTTCTGACAAGGTGAACATTAAAGTTAGATCTGAAGACAGCAAGGGAGTGAACCAAAGAGACAGTTGCGGACGAGCTTTTCCAGGCAGTTGGGAAGGCAGAGAAGTGTGCTTGCTGTATCGGAGGAAGAGCAAAGAGGTCACTGTGGCTGGAGCAAGGCGAGGGAGAGAAGGAGAGGCTGAGAGATGAGGTTGGAGACTCTGTCACCAACCTTGTGGGCCATTGTGGGGGCTTTGACCTCCTT